>NW_022158721.1:27406-312124 GCF_000260195.1 Fusarium odoratissimum NRRL 54006 | reverse complement strand
ATGAGCGGAGCTCCTCGAGCATGACAGCCCGTACGATCCTGCGCGGCCCCGATGACTGGATTTCATGGATCCAGGAGATCGAATTACAAGCTGAAGCTTACGGAGCCTGGCCGAGAATCGACCCAGAGCGTGCCGACCGGGATTCTGACAAGCCAGAAGAGCCAGTCATAGAAGACTTCGAGACATACCAGAAGCGTAAGCTCACCGAGCATGAGATCAAGGTAGGCAAAACGGTAGAAGGGGAAATCCCGCCTACGAAGCCATCCACCGGCGATCTCAAGATCTTCTACGAAGCCTATCTCTCAGCCTTACCGCACCTGCAAAGACAGCATAGGCAGCGCGCCACCGAATATTCACGCATCATGGCCCATATTACGGAGAGCGTTGACTCTAGCATCCTGACTACAGTGCTCAGTCAAGTGAAAGAGGATCACCCCAAGGGCTATACCATTCGTCAATTACTCCGAGGCTTAAAAGAAGATCTCGCACCGAGCATCTCTACCACGATTCGTGAGATCACACAGCGATATCTCAAGGTCCTCGACGATGCCTCCAAAGCTCGACAGAGCCCCGAACAATGGCTGCAACGCTGGCAAGAGGCCTACGCACAGGCAAGGCCATATGAGATCCCTGAGATCTTAGGAAACCCAGGTGTTGACCGCTTTTTGGAAGCCGTAGAGAAGAGGATAGCCCCTTCTTGGGCGGAAAGTGAGCGAAACGCGCTTCTCAAGAAAGAGAAAGCGAATGAGGAGACTTCCCTCACCGAGCTAGCCAGTGAGCTACGAGCTGTTATCAGAAGAACCCCAGTTGGCAGGGGCTACGCGGTCCACGCAACCCTCGGCAACCGCTCAGATAAGCCAAAGAAGCATGTCAACTGCCCTTGCAAGCGCGAAAACCATTGGTGGAAGGCCGAGGAATGCGCCCTGCTCATCTACGCCGTGACCGGCACGGCACCTCGGCACGTAAAGAAGCCCTCTGACGGTGAACTTGATCGCATGAGAAAAGAGCTTGATAAGCCCTTTTGGAAATGGTTGAAGCCAAAAGTCTTAAGGAATGGCGGTGAGGCAAGCTCCCCGGCTCAAGGAAACCCTGGTTCCTCCGCGTACCCCGGAAACCTTATTAATTTCATCCTATCACCCTACATCTTAGCCGAAGCCGAGCGTAACATCCAGCTCCACACAGCGCACAAGGGACCCCTTCACCCGCTTACACGAAGCACTCTACTGGACACCTGCGGCGCTACGCACTTGGTGAACAGTATAGCCATGCTCGAAAAGAACTCCTTTATCCCTACCTACGGGGACTATGTGGAAGCCGGTGATACAAGCTTTCCTATCTTAGGAAAGGGGACTAGGGTGATCCACAAGATCGTGAACGGCCCCTCGGGGACGAAGACCCAGTCCCTGACTCTAAGCGATGTGGTCGTTGTAGAAGGATTTCACACGAATATCGTCTCAGAAGCCCTTTTGAGGACGTCAGGAGCGTGGTATTCAGGCTTTGACTGCTCACTGCGATGGGGAAACCCCCAGGAAAGCGTAGTTCTTATTCAGCTGCAACGCAAGTATAACGTTCTCATACTCCAATTTAAGCCTATTTCTGCCTACTCTCCTATAGACCGTCCTATGCTCGAAGGTGTGATTCCGATCAGTAACGAGGTGGTTCTCTGGCGCGATAGCGCAAGCGTAATGCAGTTCTTTGCAGCACGAGCTTGGAGATCATCCCGAGATACTAGGAAACCGCGAGACGATGGCGAAGCCCTCTGGCACCTTCGAGCAGGGCATCTAGGGAAGGAGGCACTGCAGAAGCTTGTGAAACATGCGAGGAACGTGCGAATTACCGGAATAGCACGCATCAACTGTGAGACTTGCGCTCGAACATATGCAACACAGGTTATTAGTCGCCGTCCATCGGATGAGCGCTCCCCAAGGCCTTTTTGGCGGATCCATTGGGATTTACAAGAGTACGAACCGGGTTACAACGGCTCCCGTTACCTTCTGGTCATCAAAGACGAATACAGCGGCTGGCTATATGCAATGCCACTAGCTAACAAGAACGGCTCAGTGGTCTTTAACGCGTTATTCCAGTTTGAACGCTGGGTAAAACGTCAGTTTGGACTCGTGATTTGCAAGATACGCAGTGATAACGAGCCTGCCGTGATCCATGCATCAGGAAACACAGACTTCCTACGATGGGTGCGATTTGAAGGCCTAGAAGTAGAGCTCGCTCCACCACACACGAAGGAATCTAACGGAGGCTCGGAACGAGCAGGAAAAGAGGTATCTGAGAAATCCAACGCGATGCTAAACGGAGCACAGCTACCCCATTCGCTGTGGCCGGAAAGCACACAAACCTCAGCTTTCCTGCTCAACATCAGCCCAAAAGCCACTAGGGGATGGCTATCACCTATAGAGGTATTACAGAATTGGTTCAGGCGCGAAGCGCCGTTACAGATAAGAGAGCACACGGCAGACCTTAGACCTGATTGGAGCGGCGTGTATGCCTATGGCTGCCGCGCATACCCATTGGATCGGGATAGGGAAGCCGGGACGCATAGAAAGGCGTTTAAAACGAGCCCCAGAGGCCATATCGGGTACTTGGTAGGCTACACAGCGCATAACATTTACCGGATTTGGATTCCTCGGCTTGAGAAGGTCGTAGTCACTCGCAACGTCAGGTTTAATGAGCATATCTTTTATGAACCCACCAAGGAACGCTCAGAGGAGCTTCCGGAACGGGTATTCAAGACGTGGATCCTAAACCTCGAGGAAGACGATGATGAGATTGATTTACCGGAAAGACCTATCCAAGTTAATACGTCTGAGGATTTGAACTCGGGGGTAGAGGTGACTAAAGCGCAACAGAGCAACGCTGACCCTCAGCAAAGCGCTAACGAGCACCAAAACCAGCATGCACCGATTCAAGTCACTTATGGACTTCAAACCCCAGAGGAAACACCAGAGCCTACGCGCGGGCCTGACCCCGAGGGGGATGACAGAAGCATCGCAGACACTTACGCAACATCTGAGAGCTTCGCAACAGCCGAGGCAAGCGAGTCACCAAGTGCACAACTACAGACTGAGCTAGAAGCCCTCGGGGGTGCGGAGGAAGCACCACAAAGCCCGGGATCCCCGCTACAAGCACCGCTAACACCGACGGGTGATACAATTGTAGTTGCAGGAGATCACGATGAAGAGGATATCCCTCCATCACCTCTTCAAGAGTCAGATAATGATGAATATACTGACCGCTCGACCGCAAGGAATCCCCTAATTGAACATCCAGTTGCTAAGCGCACCCGCGCAAGACAAAGCGCCTCAGAAGCGCAACAGAGCACGGCAACCAGGGGTCGAGTAACCCGATCGCAATCTCGAAAGGCGTTTCAAGGATTTTTCATGATTGATCACCATAAGGAACTTTGGAAGCCAGATGAGAGCGCAAAAACAGCCTTTTTTATGTTCACAAGCGCGTTATGCGCCCGTTGGCATGCTCGAAGAGCATTCAGGATAGGAGTCTATGCTATACTAGCTACCAAGAAGCCAAGTGATAAACTGCATCGAGACGACCTTCCTGAACCACCAAGGACATACAACGAGAGGCAAAACCACCCCTTGAGTGAGCTGTTTTCTATAGCAGAGCACCAGGAGGTGGCCAAGCTGCGCTCAAAGCGCACATGGAGGCAGATCCAACGCTCGACGGCACGATCAAAGATACTGCCTCTAAAGTGGGTTTATACCTACAAATTCGATAAAAACGGTTACCTAGATAAGTGCAAAGCGCGAATTTGTGTAAGGGGCGATTTGCAAGAGACTGCTACGATAGAAAGCACGTACGCCGCGACCCTTGCCGCACGCTCTTTCCGCTTGGTCATGGCCTTAGCCGCTAGATTTGACCTGGAAATCGTTCAACTTGACATAACGAATGCCTTCGTCAACGCTGAACGAAGCGAGCACGGTAGACCAGTTACCTGTGAGCTGCCACCAGGATTCAAGGTTGCCGGGATGTGCATCGAGCTTGATCGAGCACTATACGGCCTCAGGGACTCGCCACAACTTTGGTTCAAGACCTTTACAGCTGCATTGAAGAAGCTTGGTCTAGAAGCCAGTAAAGAGGAGCCCTGCCTCTACTATTCTCCAGAGCGAGACGTTTTCCTAGTCTTCTTTGTAGATGATATTCTCATTCTCTATCACCGCGATACCCCTACAACAGCTCTACAAGTCATCGAGGGACTCAAGAAGCGCTTCGAGCTCAGCGAGAAGGGTAACGCGGAGTGGTTCCTCGGCGTAAGGATAGTTCGAGATCGCCCCGCGCTCAAAATCTACCTTAGCCACGATTCCTACATTGAGAAGATCGCCACGAGATTTGGTATTCACACCAAAACAACCCATCCATCAATACCGCTTCCTGTAACACCTTTTCAACCTAATCCGAGCGAGGCAATAAAGGAAGAGGTGCTCGTGTATCAAGAAAAGATCGGTTCTCTGCTATATACGGCTATTATGATACGACCCGATGTGGCCTTTGCAGCTTCCCTCCTATCTAGATACCTGACAAATCCCTCAGAGGAGCACCAAAGAGCCGCTGACCAAGCGCTACGCTATTTGTATCTCACCAAGCAATTCGCCCTTCAATACGGAGGCAGCAACGAGCTACAAGCTCTGCAGATGGCTAGCGACGCATCATTTGCTGATGATGAGAGCACAAGAAGGTCCTCTCAAGGCTACCTTATTACCTTATTTGGTGGCCCTATAGTTTGGAAGGCATCTCGCCAGGCTACGGTCACTACGTCAACAACAGAGGCAGAGCTGCTCTCTTTGGTACAGATAGCGAAGGAATCAATGGCCCTCAAGCGACTTTTCGACGAAATGAGCTTCAATCCAGAGGCCCCTTGGAATATTCACTGTGACAATCAGCAGACCATACGTTTGGTTGCGCTTGAAAGCATGAGAATAGATACCAAGCTGCGCCATATTGACATACATAACATGTGGCTAAGACAAGAGTATCAGAAGGGCTCATTTGAGATAACATATCTTCCAACGACCAATATGCCTGCGGATGGGCTCACCAAAATCCTATCAAGGCAGCGCTTCGAGCATTTCAGAGCCCTTCTAAACATGGTCAAAATTGAAGTCACAAAATCATAGGCACAAAGACATTGGGGCGAACACATATCAATTCACCCGCGCAGGCCAGAAGGTCAGCCGCGCTACATATCACTACCGAGGGGTATCGTCACGCTCCAGACGCCAAAAATAACCACTACCAACCAGACCACCAAAGCTCGAAACGCTCAAAGCAGGGCAGACAGGGTTTTGATGATCTTGCGAGCAGCAACTTTCTGCTCAGCGGAAGAGTCACCCCCATCCCCTGCGCCTTCCTCCTCAAAGCCTTCCTCCAAGGCCCGTTCCGCCGCTTCACCGATCGTGACAAGGGGCTTCGTAGCCTTGTCCCGAGCACTGTAAAACCCAGCAGTCTCAGAGTCGTACAGGGTGTCAAGCTGCAGGCGAATAGCAACCCGGGCATTGCTGATCCTCTGTACACAAATGTTAGCGCAGAACGTGGGTTGCAATGCTCGAAGACCAAAACTTACGCTTTCCTTGTCGTCAAGAATGGCTTTCTTCAAGACCCGAACAAGAGGCTCAATCAGGTTGGGACTAGGTGAGAGGTTAGCTATTTGCCAAATCAAGCAGGAGAATACGTACACAGGCTCGCACTTGTGACTACCACTCTCATAAAGGGCACAGCGTTGAGCGCGGCGAGTGGGATCACTCTTGCAGTGCTCAAGTTCACCCTTACCAGCAAGGCAAGAGCGCACACAACCCAGGCAGGGGAGCTCGTAGTGGTCGTCGGTGAAGGTTACGATAGGGGGTAGGTCTTCGTCGGCGATTTCGAGACGGTCTTCCCAGGTGCGAGGGGCCAGTCCCTTCTCCTTGCGCTCAGCACGGTCTTTATCGCGTAGATCTTGCTGTTTAATAAGTGGTTAGCGCATAGGAAATAGGTGAGAAAAGATCAATTGGGTACTTACGCGAACCTGAGCCCGGGTACGCTCGCGCACAAGCTTCTTCTTGGGCGATTTGACGGGGGTAGTCGGGGCAGCAGGGGCGCGGGCGGACTTAGTAGCGCGAGCGCTCTGCCCCTTACCAGAGGTCTTGAGGAGCGCGGCGGCACCTTTGCCACCAGTGGCCTTCTTGGGGGTACTGCGAGTACGAGCCTAAGATCAATTGATGTTAGACCAGAGCATACCAAAGGGTAATGCGCGAAGGTATCGAGCATGCGCCCCATGGTTGCGCTGCTCGAAAGCCATATCAAGAAATGACTTACCATTTTGATAGAGGGATGAGGAAGAAAGGTCTCACTTGGCGGGATGAAAGGGGGGTATTTATAGTTTTTGGAGAGTGAGTCACGGACCTACAGGTGTTTTTACGCTCACTTTCACTTCCGCGCACTGCAAGATATCTACAACGCTCATTTTCGGATTTTACTATGTACGATAGAGCATCCAAAGCCCTTTTCAAAATGACTTTGAATGGGGGGTGTGTCAAAAGGTGGGTTTGGCCCGATTGGTTCGCTTGACCACCTATGGATCAACGCTCCATTGGTATATAAGGAGCCCTGCCAGCCCCCTTTTAGCATAGAATCAAGGCTCTTTTAACCCTCTCTTATGTGACCCTCTGCTGTGCGTGCCACACAAACTCCTCCGTCAATGTTTTCCACTGTCCAAACAAGCTATGACCAATAGTTTCTTTGGCTCGATCCAGAGTGTTGGGCTTATCACTGCGCCGACGATTGGCGGTGCTCTGATCGATGCGTTTTCGTGGAGGGCTTGTTTTGGTGTTAATCTGCCGCTGGGCGTTATGTGTCTTGTCTTGACGGCTTATGGAGTTCATGAACAGCATCCGCGTCATGATGCGCCTGTTCTTACTCTGAAGGAGAAGGTCAAAAAAGTTGACTTTTTTGGCACGCTGTTGGCTGTACCAGCTATTACCTTTCTTCTAATGGCACTGCAATGGGGAGGCACAAAGTTTGGCTGGGGAACCTGGCAGATCATCGTTCCTCTCGTTGTTTGCGCTCTTCTATTCGTGGCGTTTGGATACTTGCAGTATCATCAAGGTGACAATGCTCTTCTACCGCCGAGGATCTTGAAGCAGAGGAGTATCATTGCAGGAATGTGGTACGGTGCGTGCTGCGAGGGAGTCTTGGCCGTGACTGAGTACTACATGTCTATATACTTCCAAGGCGTACGTGGGTATTCACCTACAAAGGCAGGTTTGCTTGCACTACCCATGGTTGGTGGCCTGGCCATTGCATTTATTATTTCTGGTGTTGGCACTACGTGGATTGGATACTATTACCGTAAGTCTCCTCCAAGCTCTTTAAACCCATACTGACAGCCCCAGCATTCATGTTGGCTACGAGCGTTCTCACACCCATCGCATCCGGTCTTCTCACAACACTCGACCTCGAAGAACAAATCGCCAAAGCCGTTGGCCTCCTCACATTTCTCGGCTTAGCAGTCGGTCTCGGTCTTCAAGGTCCCCAAGTGGCTCTCCAAGCCGTCCTCCCCATCGAAGACGTATCCCTCGGCGGTGCAGTCATCACCTTTGGCGCAGGAATGGGTTCTGCTTTGTGGATTTGTGCTTCAGCAACATTATTCCAAGATCGCCTGTCAAAGGAGATCCAGGACGCTGCGCCCGGGACGAATACTACACGTATTCAAGAAGCAGGTCTGTCGAAACTGAGAGAGTCAATTGGTCCTGAGAGATTGAAGAGCGTGCTGTCGGGTTACGAGAACGCGGTTGTTCAGACGCTGTATATCCCCTTGGCATTGGCGCTTCTGAGTATTGTTGGTGCGGTAGCTATGGAGCGCAAGTCCATCAAGAAGAAGCGCTCTTAAGCTAGTGATAAGAAGAAGGGATCTTGTCCGCGGAAGTACGGAAACAAGGCTGTTCCCGTGGTTCCACTTGGACAAGCATAAATCTCTTGAAATAGTACGTCATAATTTCGTAGCGCTACCATCCATGATGACAAAGAGGCAGAAAGGTTCTCGCCCAATCACCATTCTCGTAATTTATTTCCGCGCGCCTATTTCCGCCATTTTTCATCATGTCACATCCCTTAAATGATTCGTTGAACACTTATTTTCGTCGTCCCTTGCCTTAGCTCGCCCCTATCGCACTTCTTCTATTCACACAATGAAGCAGTACCGCGCGTGATCGGATGGTCGGCGGATGACTCAGTGAGGCCTTTAGACGAAATCGCTCATGGCATTACCATACCGACCTATAAGGGCGGCACCTCCCAAGGCGGATGCAGTTCTTTCAAGGACTCCCGTCAAGCGAGCTGTGTCGAAGCGATCGGGGATCATCAAATCAGCCTGCTTGGAATGCCGCAAACGGAAGGCAAAAGTGAGATTCTCGAAAAGCATGGAACTTCTATGAGCTAACGGATGGCAGTGCAATGGCAAAAAGCCAGTTTGCGTGAGCTGCTCGAAATACGACCGAGAATGCGTTTACGATTCGGACATCAGGGAATCGCGAGTGAGGGGCTTACAAAATGCGAATGAAAAGCTCGAAGAAGAGTTGGACGCTGCGAAGCTTTTGCTGAAGCAAATGGCCAATGGCTCTGCTGAATTGAGAGATGATGTGTCTGAGTTACTGGACCAAGAAAAACAACCATCCGAGATAATAGAGTTGCTGAAAAATGGCAGAGTTTACGATCACGAGATACCCCAGGCGGATGATAATCGAACTTCGAGAAATTCGAACGATCCGATATTTCAGAAGACCAGCAGTGACATCTCAGGAATAGGCCATCCGCACCCGTTTCCAGTGGAGGAGTTCGAGTATTCCATTACAAAACCGCCAACCATGCAACAAGAAGAGTCATCGTCAAATGAAGACTCCTGCGTGATGATGGAGTCAGAAAATTGCACTACAGAGCATTCTACTTATATGTCAAATGAGCAGTTAACCGAACGGAGAGATTTCAACGCCCCAGTAAGATGCGACCTCGAAGCCATTTTCCGCCTCCTGGGCACTAACAGCCTTTCTAGTCTTGTATCAATAGCGGTGAGGACACTACTCCTGACTCATCACAGCCCTTCTATTCCCAGCCATCGATGTTCTCGACGACAGAAAGTCTGGTGGATCAATTACCGGCGTATGAAAACAATTACGGAAGAACAACAGCTCATCAGGCTGAAAGAAGGAGCTTGTTCTTCCAGCCGTTGTTCAACCATAACGACTATTATCTTTCTACCTCAATTACTACGCCCATACCACAAGAAATCACAGACCTGGGAACTGGCAATGAGGATCTTAATTTGGCAGGGGCCATGCAAGATGTTATCGTAGATGAATATTTGCCAACTCAGCCCGACAGCCAAGTACACGAGGGGCTTGGCGATACATCGCTTAGAACTGACCCAAGCTACAAGAACCACTTTGGAAACCTGGCGCTTTCGAATAGTATCAGAGCCAACGGATATCCAAGGCATATACAAGACGCGCAGATACGCAACATCTTCCTGCCGAGCTGGGCTGCTACAACACTCAACACTGAACTGGACCCCGGGGACATGAGCAATGCATTCGGCGACATATATCAACAGGCCACGAGCCTTCTCAAGAAAGGAGAGCCTGTCAACCGCGTGATTGGAGACCATCCAAACATTGCGGCATTATATGACCAACACCAATTTGACAGGTCGTGTTTGTTGTCGCAATGGGCTGCTCGCATGGTTCATAGCGTGAAATGTCAGGGTAACTAACATGCCCTGCAAATGACTGTGGTAGAAACTTATGGTTGACCTAGGATATGACTTTACTTGCTTTGCATCCATGAATGTTTTCTGGTACATGATGCGGTGGATGATCAACCCGTCACCGGAGACATACGCCGCGATGCCAGAATGGATCAGACCAACGTAAGTCAACCTGATTTGTTTGACATTTTGTATATTGATGAATTGCAGAACCAACCAGTTATTTACGCCTCACATCAGCATGGCCGACTTTGTCCTCTGGCCTGCATTTCGCGATCTCGTGGTGCAGTTACCGCAGCTTCAGGAGCGTATGGCGTGGTTGGCAGATATGTCAATGCATATCCGGTGCGAGTGGCCGTATGCGCTTGAAGATGCATTAAAACCAGATCCAGTTAATGGAACAATTGATCTAACTGATCTGGCCAAGGTACGTTCTTCATCTTGACGACTGGGTTGATTATACTGACTCTTGCAGGAGCATGTTTGGAGCCTAGGATCTTGGTCTGTTGGACCGTCGTTTAGAAACTTCGTGATGAACGCGGATGCATACCTTCAAATTAGGAATGGGCAATAAATGCATTATTAACTCAAGTAATGAGCAGCGATGTATAAAATGGTGAAGTTGCTGTGCTTCTTAATTGGTATGATCCACCACTGAATGCCCTGAGGATGAATAAATAAAACCTGTATATACTGTATTTGCAGCTCAGTTCCCATCGAATCCTCTCACTACAGCAGGTTAAGCCTGTTTCGTCTTCCGTAGTATAGTGGTCAGTATGCAAGCTTGTCACGCTTGAGACCCGGGTTCAATTCCCGGCGGGAGAGTCGCCACCTGTAATATACAGGAATTTCCTTTTTTATAAACAAGCCACTTTTTTTGCATATAGCTTATGGATCATTAGCATTAAGCTGTTAAAACGACAAGTTCTGAAACATTAACGGGATATCCCTAAAACGTCTTATCTATAAGAGGAGATACTTGGTTACTAACAGAGCTTTAAATTGGCTGCATAGACATTTCTAGAGTTAATAAACCCTGAACTATATTTTTTTGGGCATGGAATCTTCTTTGGTCCTTAACAACACAGACTCAACGTTCACTGAAACCCGACCCTGATTCCCATGACATATGCGAACCAAGGTCATTTCAAGACATCTATAAATTATTCAACTTCTTAGTTTGAGTTGCGAATATACTCTTCGGCTTCTGGTATGAATTCGTGTGTAGTAAATTTCACTTCATCAATCCTTTCCGACTTGATTCCAATCTTTGAGTTTAAAACCTCTTCGAATTCCTCAGCCCACCCATCGTTGTTCCAGCCTGAGTCGATGAAGTCTGGCCGAAATGTCATCTGCTGAATAGGTCCTCCAAGGGAACCACTGACGGGAAAATACACGCCATACTTCGTCCGGCCCAGGCATTCATCGTCATCAGAGGGGGTCGTACCAAGATGCGACTCGTCGACGCCGTCGGTGACGGGCAATACCCATGTTGCAACCCCATTAGGCGGGAATAAACGAGCATTCTTCTGCATCAGTTCGCGGGAGCGGGAAGACAGTTTTGCCGCTACGCTAAGGGCACCCCCGAGGATCTCATGATGTTGTCTGTCCAGGGCGGTACCTACGAAAGGAAAGGATGAGCATGTAGCTAATATGTGAAAAGGGCTGCTTTGCGAATGTGCGTAGGGGACTTACCGATAAACTCAGAGGTATTTTCTCCAGCCTCCTTCATCAAAGCGTTCTGAACATCCCAGAAGAGGACAAGCCTCATATCTGTCAAGTGGCCAATGCCGTCCACCGATCCGATTCCAACGGGAAACGACTTGCTTGAGGATAGATGCTTTTCCCAATAGCACGGTTCGAATCGAAAGGTTGCGACTAGCCTCTCATCGCTACAAAGCTCAAGGTTGCCCAGCAAGCTTGGTTGAGGGTCGTATTTCTGTTTAGTACTGTTATTTCCCATGTTGAGGTGGATATAATTTGTGCTGAAAAACACAGCCTAGCACATGGATCGTATATTATCTCTTTGAACTAATGGACGGTCACAACCATTACAGATGATCATCACGAGACCGCCTGTCTAGACTGGATGATATCGTTCAGCTCTACATGATTTGAGACAGTGTGTGACAAAAACCGGATTCTCCATCAAATGATGCTTTAATTCTGATTGCTATTGGTAACTTACAGACTGGGATGGCTTTAGGTGGCGTTTAACTTGTCTTATATGCGTTTGATTAACCTCTCAGCTGACCTGCACATCACGAACCGAACGTTACCAACTGAATTAACTTTTGGTGGCAGTCCAAACTATTCCCTCAATTTTCTATTGCTTATCAAAACGCAAGATGTCAAGCTGCCAGCCGCAGCATTAAGCCACAAGGAAGCCATCGCTCACGTATCTGTTGCATTGCTCGAGTACCTATTGGCCAGCTGCCGAAGCTCTTAGAGGAAAGTGAAATTATTGCCAGCCTATTGCCGTGTTTGGTTTCGACGCAAGCCTTGCGAAAAGCTTTAAAAACGAGTTTGCTTAACTGGCTATACCTACTATAGCCATATTAATGGGAAAGCAAGGCAGATTTCGGCGCAAACTGACAGAGGTTTAATGTTAGGCAGCTGACCAGATAGCGGATGCACAGAGCCATCGGGCATTCAGTAACACTTCTAAAAGCCAAGAGTGCAAAAATTATCCTCTCGCACCACCAAGTGACTGGCTGAGCCGCTTTTGAGTTACTTGCCTGCACTTATCAGCCTATCATAAGTGCCACTGACTGCCCGATGACCTTGTGCTTCTATTGCTACATGGCCAGCTGCCCGCTGCCAAGCCCTTTAAGGTCAGTCTGTGCTAAGGGGCTTTTTATAGCTGCAGATGGTCAAGCAAGCCGTTTTAGGGGTTTTAGCAAAGAGTTCGGAATCCGGGAAGTGGATGCGGGTAACCCAGCGACGTGCACGGACCAGATTTAGCTCTTTTTGTTGTATTACATCGAATTACCACCACGACTCGACTGCGCACAGTAGGCTGTCGACGCAAACAATGATTGTCAGGGGGAGTTAAACTGAGAGGAGTTATCAGTGCACGGAAACCTAAACCTTCTACTGGTATTGATATCCAATACCAGTTTTGGTGGCCCGTGCACCTATCTTTTTCCATCTCCTGAAATCCAGTAGGCAAATTCGACTTGGGGTTCAAAGCCCACCAGCACATTTTTCGGTCAAATTAAATTATGATCTCTTCTTTAAGGTTCGAATTAACGTTCCAAGTCTAGTCCTATAGTCTAAAATCAATTATTATATAATTAAATTACTTTACCTTATTTTACAGGGGGTTAACTTGATTTTTAATAGGGGTAGACTTGAATTTTAAAAAATAAATTAGTATTAAGGTAGACTCTGTTTTGATAAGGGTTAACTTAGATTTATAATTAGTACTTAGTTATCTATTTAAGTAAGAAAATACTTTGATAGCAGTGCGTCAAATTTTGACTCTAATTCATCAGCGTCTATTGCCATTTACTTCTTTCTTCTACATTGCTCTATGTCGCATCAAGTCGCAAGCATCCCTCTGCAACTTGTGTTGTATTACTGGTTCGACTCAAGGATACTTCTACCGGCTATGTCGAATAAATGACAGCTGCAATGTTCATACTTCGGAAGTCCCGGGCAGCAACGTCTATAAAACAAATTTCAAGGATAAAGACTTCAAGCCTTAATCGATCTCTCTTCTCTCTAATTTAGCGCTGTACTGCGACCCTCTCTATGCTGGCCGCTAAGTGCTTATGCGTCATCATGACGAATATTAGATTGCTAAATGATTTTTTAGATTTGCCCAACACTACCTTGCGATAAGGTAACTTCACTAGAGCATTCTACACAATGGACATTGCTCAGACCTCTCCCAAGAGTGTCGCACACACGGAAACCTCCAAGCCAATTCGGGGTGTGAGTTTCGGCACAAATCAACCTCCCGATGCAATCCGGCAGCTCATCCGCCGGTGGCTTACTGACGAAGAGGCCAACAAGATCTTGTCAAGATTCCAGAAAGCATGTATGACCAACCGCCAGGTGCTGTGGAGCGGCATGTTGCGTGAACACGCCCAACAATGGGCCGATGCGCATGCATTCCAAACATTAACAACCGCGCTTGGTCCACTTCTTTATCATGGTGATCCGAGTCCTCAGACACAAGCCCCTCCGAGATACATCCATGGTACGTCTATTATCTTCGCATGGTTTGTTTCTCAGGGTGACCTTGTTACTGTACTTTCGCATCCTCCACCCCTTCTCTTTCACCCTTCGGGGCAATCGTTTTATCAACTATATGAAGAGCCTATCATCAAGGGCAAGATTGGGAACCGGCCAGTTGGAAGGATTGACACGGCTCATCCAGTCATCGAGGTAGCGATCGATTTCATATATCAGATATGGCCACATAATGACTCGTCGCTTTGGATAAAGAAATTTGGGATCCTGGATATCGAGTTGCCATGGCGCAAAACCAAGTTACCTAAATGTAGTGCGCAGGTAAACGTTCTTGTAGCGCAAGACAGAGATACGGGTCTAGCAGTTGTTTACTAACCACTCAACAGCAGCCAGGAGCGACCGTCAGGCCAACATCACCACTGACTTCGAACAGAGCAAAGGCTATAAAGCCTTCTAACAAGTCAGTGACGGATACAAAGAACATGACGGTAAAAGAAGGAGGACAGAAAACGAAGAAGGCGTTGAGGGCAAAAGCGAAGCAAGAGAAAAAGCCGGTAGCCAAGGAGTCATTAAAATATGAGACTTCTAGGGGCGAACAGCTGTTGGGCAAACTCGCAGGGAAGCAAAGTGTTGGGAAGAACGAGACGATGAAAACAAGGAAGAAGAAAAAGAAACAGAAAAGGAAACATGAAGTGGCATGCCAAAAAGCCCAAGCTCAGATCAACATCAAGCAGGGGCAGAAGAAAACAGTGACAATGGTGATCCCCAAAGGTAGGAAAAAGGCAGCAAAGGCTGGGGCGAAAGTCAAGTCTGTAGGGAAGAACAGTAAGTAATTAGATTATTATTACAGCTTTTGCACCTATATGAATTCCTTGTTTTGGCTTAACTGTGTATATGCATGTGTTTAAGATCAAGGTATTATTGTTGTTATCCTATCTAGACCTATCTTTCCGAGACATCGATAACTAATATTGAGAACGAGGCTTCTCTATCACTGATATCTGCTCGAATTCTTTTGTAACCCTGATTATCTGCCTTGTGCTCTCATCATCCCTGTCGCTCTCTCGATCTTCGCCCGCAGCAACAGTAGCTCTAACATCCCCACCATAAATCGGATGATGCTTCCCACGAACTTGGCCAATAGTGACGAGGTTTATATCATCGGTCCCTCTGGCGTATGAGCTGTCGTCTTTTCGTAGTGCCTTGAAGAGCTTTCGAAGCATAGGCATTGATCCGGCGATGATGCCAAGGCTGCATTCTACGACTGTCCAGAGGATAATATTCCCGATGCCATCTGAGGACTAGTCAGTCAAACTCTAGATATACTAGATGTGGATACTTACAGAGCTGGTCGGATGGTTGAGAGTATGCTGGCGAGTATGGGAGCCGGATGATGGTCGCAACAGATGCTCTGAAAGGATGTTAGTAAAGGTCGAGGTACGCCGAGTGCAAACTTACAGAGCTCCAATACCCATCACCACATTCGCCATGATCTTCAACGTCCTATGCATCTGAACATTCCACAGAATGATCACTGGTAATATAGCAACAGACCAGTCGACCACAATGTTGATCCCCGAAACAACATAGGTTAATACTGAGAGTATACCTTGATCCATACATGTTCCTGTGCTTGGGTCCCACGATGCACTGAGCGGTCTGCACCTGACAAGGCCGATAATTCCTGCTACCAGTGTAATGAGAACTGTCAAACCTATCAAGCCCCAGAGAAACATCTTTATTCTCTTATTATCCGTGACGCGCAGTAGCTGAGCGCAGATGGATATCTTGATAAACATAGAGCTGCTGATATAGAAGATCTGCCAGAAGGTCACGGCCTACACGCACTGTTAGAAGTGGCACTTAGCAAGCTTGCAAAGCGTACCTTGAAACCCTCCATCACCATAGCCGTGCTGAGCTTAGAGTCTGGTGTCCCAATCCCGGTAAAACTGCCCCAGATGACAACTCCATTGTGAACCAAGTTGAGAGTCGCTCCAATGCACATGAGCCAATCTTCAAGTCCGAAGCAGTGATGCGTCACTCTAACCCAGATTCTCAAACCGACAACAACGAGAATCATTGGCGTGAATATGACAGTGACAGCGAGAAGCGCTGCAGCGAGCCCAGCCGGTTTGACTGCGTGCCATGCTTGCGAGGCGTCTGCCATAACAGGCAGGTATTGTGTAGAAGCTCAATGCAGGACAATTCAAAACGAGGGTCGTTGAATGTCAGGCAAGATGGGATACAAGAGTACTTAGCCATACAGCTCATGTCCGCGAGTAATTACCGTAGTCGGTTGGATGATCAACCCTGTTGATGTGTCGAGCTTTAGCCAAAATGCTGCCAATTATGCACCGGAAGACCAGCATCAGCTCCTGGTGTCAGGAATTAAAGTTTACTAGCTTAGAGAACCAACAGAAGCCCAATGAGAGAAGAGGCAACAAGACGACAGTAAGTCGAACCTGGCTATCAATTCGCTATAACCCCGTTTCAGATGCATCTTGAACGGCGGTAAACGCGTAGAAACCACTAAACGATCCTTCCTCCAAGCGCATTTAACCTCAAAGTCATTGCTCTCATCCCCAGACTCAACTTGAACAGATCTGGGACCCTTGCAAGCCGCGAATCCTTGGCTTCTGCATCGGGGTTAGCTGTTTCCCGGAACCAACATGAGGGAGTATCCGAAGTGGGCTAATCTAGCCTGAACGGTTTTGTGCACGAATAATAGAGTATATGGTAACAGGGAATTGATACGAACGTCAGGGGAGCGCATGAGAGGCTGCGTGTGGCCTGATGATATGATCTTGCTGACAGGTAAAATAGTCGGGCTTCTATGAGTGATGGGAAGTTCATCGTTCTAAAACTTGTGAGTATAATTTATCAGGAGGCAATGTAATCGGCCTCCATATTTCGATGGAACTAGCCGACTACGTGTTTAAGATCGATCCCAAGCAAGCGCCGGACCGAGTGTGATAAAGGTTCAAACATGCAGCTTTAACATGCCAGGGTCCAATGGTCCACAAGCTGAACTCAAGGGTACTGAGGGGTTTAACAAGGATACAAATAAAGCACGTCCCTCGATACGAAGTAGCGATCTTTGTTTTTGCCCCTCGATCGTTGTGTTGTCCGTTTCTGCTTTCAATTGAGCTGATCAACATGTCAGTTTACGACGTCAAGGGCAAGAATGCCATTGTTACTGGCGCAGGCTCTGGTATGCCTTATCTTCTCATTGCCTGCATACAAAATGGACAATTGACATCGAGCAATAGGTATCTGCCTTGCCTTTGCCAAGCAGCTTCTTGAGAATGGGTGCTCCGTTGTGATAGCTGATCTCAAGCTCCGCCCCGAAGCAGAGGAATTCGTCAACAAATGGGCGACCACTGAGGGCGGCAAGCCAACCGTCCACTTTCAAAAGACCGATGTTAGCGATTGGGCCCAGATCTCATCTTTATGGGACGCAGCGCTTGAGAAGCTTGGCCAAATCGACATCGTCTGTAATGGCGCTGGCATTTACGAACCCCCATCAAGTACCTTCTGGAACCCTCCCGGAGTGTCGTCTTTATCTGAGGATAAGGCCGACGGTAATCCGGGAGTATACAAGACCTTCGCTGTGAATGCATTAGGTCCAATAAGATTGGCTCAGATTGCTATGGACTATTGGCTACAGAACCGCAACGTGCAAGGGAACCTCCTTTGGGTCGCCAGTTGCGGAGGTTACCTGCACTCCCTACAGACGCCTCTCTACTTCGCTAGCAAAGCAGCCATTGTTAGTTTCGTAAAGTCGTTGTCAACTGTACGCAAACGATTCGGCATTCGGAATGCCGCCGTTTGTCCAGGTGCCGTACACGTGAGTGCCTTCACCAAGAAGCTTCCCTGTAAAGCCTTCGCTAATCATCCATGCAGACGCCCATCTTTCACCCAGAATACTGTCGTGACAGAATGCCACCAGAGACTCTGGGACTTACCGCAGAACAATGCGCCAACGTCATGTTCCAGGTTCTCACTGAACCGAAATACGGCGATGGAAACATCGTTGAGACGATGCTTATCGGGAACAGAGAGAGTAATTCGGTCAATGTGCGAGAAGTTCCTATGGAAGCGCTATATCCGACTGTGGTCGCTGGGGGATCGCATGATGGTCTTTATGAAGGGGAAGAGAAGTTGGCGAAGCAGCTTGCGGAGAAGGGAATGAGAGAATGAGGCAAGATAGCCCTATATTCAACAAAATAATGACCTTTTCTCCAACCATTCGTGCTGATTAGGTCATAACTAGTAAGCGATGTGCTTACTGTTGGCAGCTGATCACGCTTACGCTTGGCTTTGAGGCATTGCGGATCTGAAGCGGGTTCTTTGCGGACTCTATGCGGATTCAAGGGTCATATTACTCGAGTTTGTCAGCAAGAATATTTTAAGACGAGTATCTCGTTACATTCGATAGATCCTTTGATGAGGATATGACGTTGTTGGGCTCGCTGATTTGTCATGCCAGAATGGGAACAATATGATAAAGATCTTGCTTATGCTCAATAGTTCAATCATTCCTCCTGCCTGCATCAGAACTCAATCTGCTCGTGATATCACAAAAAGAAAAAGTCAAAATGAAATATTTAATCTTCTCGCTAATCCTTTCGGCATCATTCTTTGGAGCCACTAAAGCCCAGAACCTTCCCCCAGCTTTGCCATTCTCAACAGGCTTCAACTCCTCATTCTCGCTCTCTTCACCCCAGATCAAAGACGCCAACCTTTCAGAAACGGTAGCAAGCAGTGTCAATACTGTCATCAACTTTCATCAATCTAGTCTAGCGAATGGTGGTCCAAAGCAAGATGACTTCTACAATCTTGCTGACAAACCGGTCAATCTTCGACCTGGCCAAGTTCTCAAGGTGCAAGAAGTAACGGACCCAGCACCATTCTCAATTGCACCGGGCTCTTCCCTCAGCAGAATTCTTTATACGACGCGCAACTTTAACGGGACGATTATTCCTGCCAGTGCATATATCCTCTGGCCGTTTCTGCCTCGTCAATTCGATGAGAAGTCTAGTGGCAAAGCACCGGCTGTTCTCTGGGCCCATGGAACATCTGGCTATTTCATTGACTCTGCCCCATCGGCTCACCGAGGTCTCTACTACGAGAACGTGGTCCCATTGTCACTCGCACAAGAAGGCTATGCAGTTGTTGCGCCAGACTATGCGGGTCTTGGTGTAGACAAGTCGTGGGACGGAACTGATATTCCACATCAGTACTTTGCTACACCTGCTGGTGCACAAGACACTCTCTTTGCGATGGAAGCTGCCCTCGAGGCATTCAGCAACCGCCTTAGTGGGGAGTTCGCAATCATGGGCCATAGTCAAGGCGGCGGCATCGCCTGGGGTGCAGCGGAGGCACTAGCCAAAGGAAAAGATACCAGTGGAAGGAGGGCGTTCACGGACCTTGTGAAGGGTTATGTCGGCACTATCTCAATAGCACCCGTCACAAAGCCGTTGACTACTCCTCGACTTTTCAGCAGCTACAGTGCGTCTGTGGCGTTGTCAAGCATCTTTCCTGACTTCAAGCCAAGTCAATGGTTAACGCCACTGGGAGTTGCTAGGCAAACGCTGATGAAGCAGATCGGGGGAAGCGTTGCAGCTGGACAGCAGCTATTTTTCACTGAACGACAGAGTGCATTTGAAAAGTCGAACTGGTACAACTCTTCGTATCACGCTGCTGCTTTTGAAAAGCTCGGGATTGTCGGTAACAAGCCATTCGCAGGTCCTCTTTTGGTGATCCAAGGCTCCGAGGATTTCTTCATTGCTGCTTCGACTACCAATGAAACAGTCGCCAATACCGCCAATTTGTATCCTAACAGCTCATTGAGTTACATGTATGTCGATAAGTTTGGCCATACCCCCATCATCTCAGGTGTCCGAGGCCTCTGGATGGCGTGGCTAGAGGATAGGTTCCAAGGCAAGAAACACCAAAAAGGACTTGAGAGAACATATGTCAATGGATGGCTAGGAGATGACAAGCATTTCTTTGGAAGTAATGGTTATCTCCAATGGAGTGGAGCTCCAGAATATACCTATCAGAACCCTGGTGCAGTCTAGCTTCAAGTATTGCATCGAGATGCTTTCCACATAACCAATGTTGGTGAACAAGCATCGCGACAATTCTATATAGCAATGACTACGGGCTCGTTCAATCACATACGACCACACCTATCAGAAAATTCGGGATCCCGTCTGCTCTCCCATAGACAAGCTGATGAGGGGCGGATTAGTAGTTAGGACGGTGACGACTAGCGAATACCCGCTGTTGTATGTTTTTTTGCCGGCATACACTATTTCTACCTTAAATTATATGCCATTGTTGCTTAAAAACTAATTTTCAACTGAGTTTAATGTTGAACCTTTGCCAGTTTGACGTACACGTTCTTCGGCGACCTCGTTAACGCGAGCATCTCATCCTCGGTCGCTAGCTCAGGCTTAATCGGCTCCAACTTGAACATCCAGAAGAACAGCGCGAGAAATATCCTTATCTCGATATATGCCAATTTCTTACCGAAACAGCCACGAGGTCCAAGTCCAAATGCTTGAGACGGTCTCTTCTGCGGATCAAACACCGTCTCTTCCTCACCTTCCCCATTAACAGTGGTCGTAAGCCACCTTTCGGGAACGAATTGCGCAAGGTCTTCTTCATCAAAAAGTTGAGTTCTTTCCATATGTGCTAAAACAGCCTCAGATCTCTTTTCCTGGTTGACTGGGATGCTGGGCATCATGACGCCAGGGCCGTTGCCGAGGAAGCCAACTGTTGTTCCTTTAGGGATGAATCGACCGAGGATCTGGGTATCGGCGGTGGCTTGGCGAAGGGTGACTGGGGCGACGCGTGAGTGCCTTAGCATCTCTTCTATGACAGCGTCGAGGTATGGGATATGAGCTTTAAGAATCTCCTCCGTCGTTGGAACCCTGTTTTGCTTTACTGCTTCTGGATGTGCGTTTCGGATAGCTTCACGGAGAAGTGATTGTACGCGCTGGTTGGCAGTCAGGTACTTCATGCCCCATCGCAGAACAGCTGATGTCGTCTCATGTCCAGCTACCAAGTAGCCCATCAGCTTCAAACCGTTAGTCAAGTCTCACCACGTAGTAAAAGTAACATACCTCGCTCATAATCGTTTGACTTCGATAATTGGGCTTGCGTCCTTCTTTCTCAGCGATGACATCCTCTCTAGCAAGCATATTATCCAGTGCACAGCGTTGAGGTTGTCCCGATTCTCTTCGTTCAATGCTCTTGGCAATCTCACGATCCCTCAATCTATCACGTCCAGCTCTTGCCCTTCGCATCTCTGACGAGAGATTACGGTAGAGGAAGTGATGGATAGTGGGGAGAGGCGATCTCATGGACAGACCGACACTGTCTGCAATAGTAGTGAAGCAACTCTGTTCTTCGTCGATAGTAACGTCCTCGAACTCGAAGAGGTCATCTTGTCCACCTGATACGGTTCTCGCCTTGAGCTCTGCGAGCTGCCTGCCAACTTGCCCGTCTCCAGATTCAATGCCAAAGGAGGCACCAAGGATAATATCGAGTGCTGAGTTGTGGATATCCTGAGCTATGTCGAATGGCCTGCCGCCTGATAGGTCTAGTTTACGATCCCAAAGCTTGAGAAGACTACCGAACTTGTCGTGGATCTCCGGAGCCGAAGCCTATAGAAATCAGCCAACACTCCGTTGCATAGCATGTGTGTACTTACTTGCTGAAGAAAAGTCGGTGCCATCAAATCACGAATCAACTCCTTGTTCTTCTTGAACTTTGGATCCGAGGATTTCAGCGTGATATGATGACCCGGTACAACACCGTTGAACTGCTCCCACGTCACATCACTTCGGTCGAACTCCTTCAATCGACGCATACAAATATCCGAGGCCTCAAAGTAATCCGCTACAAAAACCCATGGTGCGCCGAAAGGTCTCATAAAGACCTGAACGATTGGCGATTGATGTCTCGCAGGTTGCTGCGCCCACCATTCTCGACGATTAGGAGCATCTCTGAACTCGGGGATGTCGCCCATGAAGGACTTGACTGCATTTTCGTTATATGGGATACCTGGGATTGGCTTTGGAAGTAGCCAGCGTCGGAGAAGGTACAGCGCGCTGAGGATTGAGAAGCCTAGGGCTAAGGTGAAGTCTTTTGGAGCGCGCTCCACTAGCTCAATGAGACGTGACGACATGATGGCTGATTGCAGAAGCAAGCAAGTTTTACTGGGCGTAGTCGGTCTTTATACGCGTTGTCAGCGGGACAATCGGTAAGAGGACAGCAAACTCTAATCTGGGAGGCATTTGCCGACCTTGCTGGGATCTCGCATGTGAATTGAATGCGACATTATTGGTTCATCGCAGCATGCTTCCGCAATCTTATTAGTGGAGGCGCAAGGCTTGCGGGGTTGCGAGATGTCATCTTTTAGCGGCTTGGAGCGTCAAAGAAGACACCGAGGGTGATAATGGTATCTTCAGCTAGCTAATGGCTTTTATTAATAGCAAATTCAAGTTACACCGTGGTGCCTTGAAGGATCCAATACGAAAGCGAAAAAGGATGAGGAACAATATCTAGATCGGGAAATTCCTTCGAGGTGGCTGTCACCATCTGAGGTAAGCGTAGACAATCACCGACGTCAGGTTGGGGGTTACTGCTTATCTGCGTCGCATGAGATGTCACACTATAGAGTTTGGGGTCTTCCCGCTCATAACCTCCCGCGGAGGCCGACTCCATGCCGACGTCGCATTTGAATCAAGAGCGGAATGGCAATACGATGACCAGTACGCCCGATCAATTTAGTCTGTTGGATCAGAAATAGAACCCTCTCTCGTATTAAGTATCAATCTATGAGAGGATATAAAAGCCGATCAGTAAGGAAACATGATATCATCCTGGGCACGAGAAGGATTGGCTTCCAGGTTGACTCAAAGGAGCGACGACAAAGCAAGCTCTGCAGAAAGAAACTACATACAATACCAGAGAGATAAAGATTAGAAGAACGATGACAAACTTAAATGCATCTGCTACGATAGCTTAAGCGGCGAGAAAACATGTAGCTGAACGAAAAGAAATCCATCAAGGTTCGACGGCGATATCTTACCCATCCAAGTGGCCATAGAGTTTTCTTTTTCTGTGTATACACTTCGTAAGAACGATCACGGTGCTTGCGAGGTCGCTGAGCTTCTTCCTCTCTTTCTAACCTCCTCTGCTCTCGTCGTCTTTGGCGTTCAGGTCGTCGGCTGTCTCGTCGGCGTCTAGCATCGTCGCTGTTCGTTCTTGAATCTCGACTAATACTGTTTAAATGCCACTGTAGATCGAATCGCAGGATTACTTCTGTTTCTAATCTTGCTGGAGGTGTGGCTGGCATCGCTGGGGCATCGTTTTCCATCGCGATGTCTTGGGGTGCTGGTGAATCTTGTCCCGTCGTGATACCTCCCATCTCGACATCGGCGCCTTGAACCTCGACTCCGGGGTCTGTACTCCTGATTTGCGCTTCTTCTGGGTTTGCGTCACTGACTTGACTCTCTGGTTCTTCTGGAGGGCTGTCTTCGTTTTGAGGTTGCTCGAGAGCAGATCTTCTCTCAGTGTTCTCCTGACGATTAACATTATTTTCGCTCTTATCAGCGAGCCTGTTCTCATGATCAGTCCGAGAAGCTAAAGACTGCAGTGTCTCAGCTCTCGGTATCATAGTGCGACGATCACATGGATCATGGCAGTTTGACAGGCGGCCCTTTCACCTCTTGTCCCTTCTGTCTGTGTCGAGCTGTCCCGTCCAGAAGCGTTCTGTTTGATGCACACTTCAAGTTGCTTTTCAAGCCTTTCTTTGTCGCCTGTTAGCTCTTGTATAGTTACCTCCAGTGCCCCAGAGTCTTTGATTGTTTGGTCGGGTAACTCATCAAGCAGAATGTTCTCGTCATGCTGTTCTACAGCTTGAATTGCAGCGTCGGTCATTACAATCCTCGGTTGCTGAGGAGGAACTGCCTGATGCTCTGGCTCAATGGGCTTGTTCGCCGTGTTTTGCAGCGAGATCTGATCCATAAAATCTGTTTGGGTAGCCACTGTTGCTATTCGCGGCGACTCATTTTCGGTCTGCTGTGCAGCGTCGTTCATGGACCTTCCATGACCCATCTTCCGCTTCTGATAGTTCTCTATTACCCGAGAGAGTCTGATATTTTCAGCCTCCAGCCGGTGTTTTTCTACACCAGCAATGTATAGAGAGTTATCCATTTTGAGATTTTCTTTTGCAACGCGGTCCCATTGCTGTTTTACCCAGATGAAATTTTCCGGCGTAAACTCCTCAGGGTTAGCAGTTGGTCGAACATCTGGCAAGGTGGAGGTGGCCTCTGAGTTTTCTGATGCTTGCCGAGTTGCCTGGACTTCGAGAGCAGAATTCAATCGTTGCTCTAAGTCGTTGGCACGAGATTGAGCTTCGTCACGGTCCTGGGAAACATTCGCTAGTTGTACAGCGAGCTCATCCAGCTGATTCTGGACCTGGAAGCGCATTTCTATCTCTTCCACCGATCGTGGCTCCAGCGTGAAAACATCCTGCCGTGACGAAAGGCCTAACTCATATGCTTGGCTACTCTCACGTACATAGAACAAATCTTTCGGCAAACGGATTAAAGTTGAGATGCTTTGGGTTCCCTGAGATAGCTCAAGGTCTGATTCCTTGAGCTTGCCATGAACATCCGGGCTTGAGCTTTGGCTTGCTGCCCCATCATTACAAGCTGGGGAACTCGACCTTGATCTTGAATATTGGGAATTAGATGGCTGGTTGCTTGATTTCCCCCTTAATTTAATAGGCGGCTCCAAAGATGAAGGAGTCGTCGGTGATGGACTATGTCGTGAAGAGGAAGAAGAATTTGGCCTCTTTGAAGAACTCCCAGACGAAGACTGAGAGCCTGATCTTCTTGGTGGAGTGATGTGTAGACTTCTTCCAGGGGGGCACCATTCTGGGCGCTTTCCTGAGGAGCCAGCGACAGCCATTTCAAATGAGAGACAAGCTTATAACGAGCGTTCTTTTTCATTGTTAAAGGTACGAGATTATCACTCTTATATCTTGCAACAGCCTCAAAGAACCTCGTTGCCATCTCGATATGCCTGCGTTTGATTGGTACACACAATTGTGTACGCAGAGCCTGATTATCTCAGTATTGGTGTGCTGCATATTTGGGGGCCTCAAAGTTGGGGGCTTCCATCAGCAGACCTTTCTGTGCAAATGATGGGCAACGCGTTCAGCCAACTACGTCTCACATGCATGATGCCACTCGGTTCGCGTTTTTGCCCACTGTAGACGCGACGAAAACAGCCTCACTTTTGTTGTCAAAAATGGCAGACATTTGGGTCACGGACAGTTGTTGCGCCGCTTGCACTTTGCAAAGCGAGCCAAAGTCTGACATTTTCGGTCTTGTGTGACTTGAAACCCCCACGATGTGAGAGCCTGATTTCACAACAGTCGGCAACGGCGGTTGAGGATTTTGGGTTAATGGATATACAGCCTGGCAGCATTCGGACTTTCGAGACCAGAGAGTTCGGACATCGAGTTAAAGCGAAAGTGCATCTACTATTGTTCTCAATGTTCCACGTCAATTTTGCACGTGTTAGTCACGATGGTAAACAGTTGGAAGTGGTGTTGATGCTCCGTGTAGCAATTGTCTCTCTTCACAGTTAGTCTAACCAGATTCCATTGTCGCATACCATGTTGACCTGCATCAGCCCAATTGACGCAGGATGTTTACTTGTGTTAATTTTACAACAGTGAAGTTATCTAATATTGCCAGCCTCCTGACGCTGACTCGAATAAGGCGAGGCTAGTTTGATTAAGCAAACGAACTGCCGAAGGCAACGTTGCGTCCGGCTAAAACCCATACATTATAGCCAAAGGAATTCGAGAAAAACCTCATCTATCTGACGATCTTGAATCAACAGCATGACATTCACTACTCCACGTGGGGGACTCGGGGGACTCTCACCCTCCGGGGCCCCGGATCGCAACTCCAAAATCCATCGCAACATACCCTGTACCACCGGCTAACCCTCCGATTGGCCCCATCTCTTGGCGGTGAAGCACGGAGTTTCCGCGATCCTCGTCCAATGACGTATTTACGGGGACCTATCGGTTAATCGCCGGCTCATTCGCTGTTCATGCAACAAAGCTCAGGTAACGCGATGAACTGATAAATACAGCGCAACAACATCTCCGCTTCTTCCAAGATGAGGATCTGCGAGGTAGTTCCTGACATGATGTGGTCGACCAAGCTATTGTGTCTTGCGCTGCAAGTCACGTCTTCGCTCTCTCTCCCTGCTGAGATTCCGACTGAAGAGCATCCATCGCGTAAGGTCCGCCTAATAAACTTACCCCCTGATCACGCTAACCTATGACAGCGCAAGGAACGGACAAAGGAATTTGGAAAGATGCATACTCGAAAGCGCAGCAATTTGTAGATCGATTGACGCTTGAAGAAAAAGTCAACGTCACGCGTGGTTTTGCGGCTGATAATGTTTGCGCTGGCAACACGGGTACGATTCCGCGTCTTGGCTGGCCGGGTTTATGTCTCCATGATGCAGGCAATGGAGTGAGAGCGACGGATTTTGTGAACTCGTATCCTTCTGCTTTGCATGTTGGTGCGAGTTGGGATAAGAATTTGACATATCAGCGGGGGTATTACATGGGGAAAGAATTCAAGGCCAAGGGAGGTGAGTACATCAACTGAGGTACACTTCTCATACTGATCATGGTCAGTCAACGTCCTTCTTGGTCCTAACGTTGGACCTTTGGGAAGAACACCACTCGGTGGACGAAACTGGGAGGGTTTCTCAGTTGATCCGTACCTGACGGGGCAACTCAGCGCAGAGACCATCATCGGCCACCAAGACGCGGGAGTCATCGCCAACGTCAAAGTCAGTAGCCCCCTCCCATCCATCACCACCACTAACACCCACAGCACTTCATCGCCAACGAACAAGAAACATACCGCCGTCCCTATTTCGGCATCGAAGCAGTATCCTCCAACATCGACGACAAGACTCTTCACGAGTACTACCTCTGGCCCTTCGTCGACTCAGTAAGAGCAGGCGTTGCATCGGTGATGTGTTCATACAACCGCGTCAACGGAACGTATGCCTGCGAGAACAGCAAACTTATGAACGGACTTCTCAAGACTGAGCTTGAGTTTGAGGGGTTTGTGTTGTTAGATTGGAATGCGCAGCATAATCTTGAGAGTGCGAATGCGGGACTTGATATGGTGATGCCGATGGGCGGATTCTGGGGTGAGAATTTGACGATGGCTGTTGAAAATGGGACTGTCAAGGAGGAGAGGGTTACGGATATGGCTATGAGGTAAGTTCCCTCAAGCACCAAGTGAGCTTTTACTAACAGTAGTAGAATCCTGGCTGCGTGGTACCTCGTCGGCCAAGACATTGACTTTCCAACCCCCGGCGTAGGAATGAAGAACCTCTCCCTCCCCCACGAACAAGTCGAAGCTCGCATTCCCGAGTCACGACCAACGCTGCTCGAGGGCGCTATTGCAGGGCACGTACTCGTGAAGAACGAAAACAACACTCTTCCCTTTGCTCAAAAGCCCAAGATGATCTCTGTCTTTGGATATGATGCCACCGTGGCCAAGACGAAGAATACGGATAATCTTTTCCAGCTGGGATATACGTCTTCGCCGGAGATGGGGCAGGCTGTTCTTGGGACTGAAGAGCACTTTGATCAAGCTGCCAAGGGAGGGACTATTGTTTCGGGTGGTAGGGCAGCTGCTAATTCGCCGCCTTACATCAGCGATGTAAGTTTCTTCTCTTGTTGTTGACAACCTTCTAACATTTTACAGCCTCTCAGCGCGATCCAACAAAGAGCTGCGAAGGACGGAAGTTGGGTAAACTGGGACTTGTCCTCTTCCAACCCCGACGTAAACGGCGCAACAGACGTTTGCCTTGTCTTCATAAACGCCATGGCGACAGAAGGATGGGACCGCGATGGTCTGCACGATGATTTCAGCGACGCACTAATCCTCAACGTTGCGTCACAGTGCGCCAACACGATTGTTACAATCCACGCAGCAGGCATTCGTCTTGTTGATCAATGGATCGAGCATCCTAACATCACAGCAACAATCATCGCTCATCTTCCCGGCCAAGATAGTGGCGAAGCGCTTGTTAAGCTTCTTTATGGTGAAGCAGATTTCTCAGGAAAGTTGCCGTATACCCTGGCAAAGAACGAGAGTGATTATGTCCCATACAAGCCTTGTGGACTGGAGGAGGGGAGCAAGGATCCGCAGTGCGACTTTACTGAAGGCGTGTATCTTGATTACCGCTCTTTCGACGATCGGGATGTTGCGCCGAGATTTGAATTTGGGTATGGGCTTGGCTACACCGAGTTCGAGTACTCTGACTTGGTAGTCAAGGTTGCTGAGACAAGTGCTGCAGCTACCGATGACGATCTCTGGAGTACTTTTGCCACTGTTCAAGCTACCGTCTCCAACATTGGAAAACGAGATGGTGAGGAGATTACTCAACTGTACGTTGCAATTCCGAATAGTCCACCCAAGCAACTCCGAGGTTTCGAAAAGGTCAAGATCAGCAAAGGAGAATCTGCTGAGATTCCATTCGAGCTCACAAGGCGTGATCTCAGCGTTTGGGACGTCGTCAAGCAGGATTGGACTCTTCAATCAGGCAACTACACCATTTTCGTCGGCTCCAGCAGCCGCGCCCTCCCCCTAACAGAATCCTTCACCATAGAAGTTTAAAAAGCAAATCTATAAACTTTTAATTACAAGGTCATACAAGAATAAACGAGTTACTGTGCTCCCTCGTTACTGACATGCAACCCCACACACTGCTCAAGTATCAACCCCGGAACTCCAAACCGCGGTAGTAAAACCCTCGCTTTAGCAAGCTGCGTAGATAACCAAGCCTGATTCATCTTGCTGAGTGCTACAGAGAGCGACCACATAAAACGATACACCTGGCGGGGGTCTTCTTCGAGGGCTTTTGTGGCGACGCTGAAGATGTAGGATAGGGAGGGCTCGGGCTTGAAGGGCGTTTCGTTGTAGGTGTCTAGGCTGGAGCAGAGGATCTGCAGGGCGTGGAAGTCGAGGGCAGCGGCGTAGACTGTCCACATGAGACGTTTTCCGCCGGAGGAGGGTGTTTTCTTTGCTAGGAGGAGGATATCGGCGAATTCCTGTTGTCGTTAGTCGAATGTCAATGGTTATACTGGATGGGCTGTCGTACGTCACCGAAGCTTTCGACATGTCGCCAGAGTTTTTTCAGATCATCATATCCACCGTGCGTTTTTGACCGTGCTAGTCTGAGGAGCTCAAGCTTTGATCCTTGACATAGATGATATAAGCGAAGAGGGCGGTAGTTCTCCAAATCGTCGAGGAGTTCTGATATAGGATATTGTTCACCCCACATTTTGGGAAGAGCTGATCTGACACTGAGGAAGAGATGTTCATGTGAGATGTAGTCATGAGCATCGCGCGATAGAAAGTCAAGACAGAACTGTCCGCTGTTCATGTTGCCTGTTGCCGAGTCCGCGTCGAGGTATCTATGTCTGTCAGTACAGAACACTGGTGTTCCAGTCAGTGAACTTACAACGTATACAGTAACATCGCCTGCGCAACACAAGGTAGCTTCTTCTCAGTCGCCTGTCCATCATCCCGCAAATACGGCCTCAAGAACAACCGTATCCCATCAAGATGCAGCAACGACGCCCCCGTAGTCTCGGAATCACAAGCCTCATACCTCATGATTAGAAACCACATCGTAAACAACGCATCGATATCACAGTTCTGCTCCGGCGTCTGACAAATACGATCCAACAACGACGACAGATCCTTCAATGCCTGTGTATAATGCACCGCTGCTGAAGCGCCAAGCCGACTCGCCCTCTCCGAAGCACCCGCCTCAAGAAGATCCCTCGCTCGTAGCTCCATATTCGCAACTGCGATAAAACTCCTCATCACGCCGGGATACACACTCGCGATATTCGCATAGATATACGAGAAACAACTCCACGGCCAGAGCTTTCCGTAACTCACCACCATAGTCGAATAAGGGATGTACGCAAAGGCCGCTCTGTCCTGCTCACTCAACTGCAGTGAATTCGCAAGCGGTATATGCGCCGCTGCTAAATGCGACCGTGGAAAGTCATGTCCGCTCGCTGGTGAAACAGGACTTCCCGAGTCAAAACTCGCAGGCGATTCACTAGACGCAAGCAATCTCGGACTTCCGTACGCAGGACTCTCAACCCTCTTCCCCCTTGCACTAAGTGCCTGGCCCGGTTCAAGCCATTCACACTTGTTAGGACTGTTCTCACAGCGTTTACAAACTGGTCTTTGTTCATCACACTTGACTTTTCGAATACGACATGTCAAACATCCTTGAGAATTTATTTTGTTAGCAGCGATATCGGAAACGGTGTGGTGTTCCGGGCGTACCGTTTTTGGAACGCGCTTTTCGGCGATCTGCGATGGGGGAGGGCATGGCGGGCGGAGATATGACTCGGGAATACAGACGCGCTGTGCAGATAACATGGGATCGTATATGTTGTGTAATTGTGATGCAACGTGCAACTGAATCAGTTTTTTTTTTTTTTTTTTTTCGTTATCGTCAGGGCGTTAAAGTCTAGGCTGCGGGGGGGATTGGGGTTGGGATTGGGGAGAAATTTGCGATGGTGATTGCATGGGGGACGTTTCCAAGGATGAGGAGATGTCGGGATGAGATGCCGATGAATTGAGTTTGTGTTAGTACGGAAATAGCTAGTCTTGATTATTATTTCCAAAGTCTTTGCAGCTCGCGTTTCATTGTCCATCCAGCCATATCATATCTATAACCGTATATCCGAGTTGCGTCGTATCCAAGACCAGGTCCATCAACTCAAACGACATCACTATCTCTCCCTGCAACAGAAATCGACATTGTCAAGGAAATCACCCGTTTATTAATACTCCCCAAGAAAATCTTGTCCCTCTCATCAGCCTCAACTGCGATAACACATCCCCAAGCTCCCATTGGACCCCTCGGCTAATTTTAGCGGCCGTCGGTTTACGTTACCCGTCGGAAAACTGCCACACAGACCTCCTGAAGCTCCCCTGTAAGCAGCCAAAAACTAGCCGAAAATAGCCATATCGGGACACTTTCTGTCTCGCGGAGTTTCCTGATTCATGCAGCGAACGGGCGTCATGAAATTCAGCTTGAATTGTGTCATGACCCGCAGGAGCTAGGACGAAGCTTCTTATAAGCTGGCCAAGCCCGGGGTAGTTCATTTCCTGGGGTAAACTTTACGAGCAGAGCAAACATGTCTTCCAACGAGCCGCTTTATGAGAAGATCTCCAAGTCTGTCGCTCATCATGAGCAGGACTTGGCAGACATTTGCAAAAAGGTACATCACTCCCAATAGCTTTGGGGGATGTTGTCTAATGTCTTTAGATCCATGAGAACCCCGAGTTCAACTACAAAGAGTTCAAAGCCCACGACAACATCTGCGATCTCATGCACCGTCTCGGCTACAACGTCAAGCGCTCCGCCTACGGCATCCAAACCTCCTTCGAAGTCGAATCCGGCCAAAACGGCAAACTCATCGTCTTCAACGCAGAATACGACGCCCTTCCCGGTCTCGGCCACGCCTGCGGCCACAACCTCATCGCAACAAGCTCCATCGCCGCATTCATCGCCACCGCCGAGACAATACGCTCCCTCAACATTCCCGGCCGCGTTCGCCTCCTCGGCACACCAGCTGAAGAAGGCGGCGGTGGAAAGGTTCACCTTATCAAGGCTGGTGCTTACGAGGGTGTAGATGCTTGTTTGATGGCTCATCCGACGGGAAGGTTGTCGCCGCAGGGGGAGAAGAATATAGATGGTGTTTCGGCGGCGAGGTCGAGTGCGAGGAGGCAGATGAAGGTGGCGTTTACGGGGCAGAATGCTCATGCGGGGAATACGCCCTGGCATGGGAAGAATGCCCTTGATGCGGTTGTTTCATCGTATGTGAATATTTCGCTGCTGAGACAGCAGATTCAACCTACGGAGCGGATTCATGGCGTTATTCGGAATGGAGGTGCTGAGCCAAATATCATTCCGGATTCGACGAATCTGGAGTATTATCTGAGAGCGGCGGGGGCTGATCAGATCAAGGAGCTTACGGGGAGGGTAGAGGCTTGTTTCAAGGCTGGGGCTATCGCTACGGGGTGTGAAGTAAAGTGCAGTTGTGAATCGTGAGTAATCCATTGAAGTTGGGAGGTTGTTCTAACGAGAAGCAGAGACCAAGATTACATGGAGCTTCGACCGAACCTGTCCATGTCGAACGAGTTTACAAAACACATGCAAGCCTTTGGACGAGATTACATCGGAGACGCGAACCAGCCACCAATGGGCGCATCAACAGACATGGGCAAGTCCACCACCTCCTCAACCCTCAGCTCGACTAACATTCTCAGGCAACGTCACATACTGCGTCCCAGGCATTCATCCCATGTTCGCCGTCGGAACACAAGACCCTATGATCCAGCCCCATACACCCAAGTTTGCAGAAGCAGCTGGAACAAGAGAAGCGTTTGAACGAGCTTTAGACTGTGCAAAGGGATTAGCAGCTACGGCTTGCGAGATGCTCCTTGAGTCTGAGTTGATGGATCAAGCGAGGGATGAGTTTAAGAGGGATGTTGAGCCGATTGGTTATAGACTTTAGTTCGCCTAAATTATGAGATAATGAAGCCTTGGTTATACTGTTATGTCATCTTAATTGGAGTGGTTATCGAAGGGGCGATGATATCGCGTAGTAATTCCCTTCTGAGTCACCCTTGATACCGCCCATGTGATAAGACCACATATGCATGTCTCTGACGCTGAAGATAATGCATCGTCATTATCTTCGCCGCGGAACCATGATGGGGAACTATCGGCGTACCAACTGCCACCGCCCTCCGCATTCTTCCCAAAATGTCAGGTCCGTCTTCCAACGTTTACCGACTGTCACTTAGCCGAGTTGACCAATCGGCAACGCCACAACCTAACTTTGCCGACTCAACCAATAACCACCCAGCGATATCCGAGCTGGAGAAACTAGCAGTACGGCTCTTTCAAACGGGTAGTGAAATGACTTCAACTTTTCAGACTTGAATGGTATCTCCCTCCTTGATCAAAACGTCAGTGCTGAGATAATATCCCCAGACTTATCTGGAGTTTATGCGGGGGTGGAGACAAGTTGGGAAGCAAGAGATAAAGCTACTGGATCTAGAACCCCTTGGGATATCTACTTAACTGGCTTCCAATCCTCCCTACTCATCATCAATCATCAACTTTTGTTCTTTATTCTCTTGTTTCAACACTTGCAAGATTTACTTCAACATCATGGCTCCTGATAGAGAAGACAAGATCAACGTCCCGGCTCAGGACCCTGATGTGAAGATGGGTGAGACGTTGAGTCTTCAGGGGTCGATGCAGGTTGCGGAAGAGGGTGTTGATAACCACTATAGAGGAAAGAAGGTTCTGAGAAGGATTGATCTTTGGTAAGTTGTCCTTAGAAGCTGTAAATGATGAGTGCTAACATTGGCGTCAAGTCTTATGCCTCTTCTTCTTGTATCATACACACTGCAGTTCCTTGACAAGCAGTCGCTCAACTTTGCTTCTATCATGGGCATCATCGACGACTTGGTCAGTATGCATCGATCGAGAGGTACTCAGCATTCACTGACATGAGCAGGAACTCGTTGGATCAAGATACAGCTGGTGCAGCAGTGCCTTCTACTTCGGCTACCTCGCCTTCAGCTACCCAGCATCATGGCTGATGGTCCGTCTGCCTCTAGGCAAATATCTCGCTGGATCAAGGTAAGTTCACCCTTCCATATTTCACAATGCTCCAACTAAAGTATCTTAGTCTCGCCTGGGCCATCATCCTGTGCTGCCACGCCGCAGTCCAAACCTTCCCCGGTCTTCTGGTCGCTCGTTTCTTCCTTGGTGTAGCAGAAGCTTCCATCTCGCCTGGTTTCTCCCTCATCACTGGAATGTGGTACAAGCGAGAGGAACAGCCTTTCCGACACGGTATTTGGTTCTTGGGTAATGCCATCGCCACTTCATTTGGAGGTCTGTTGGCATATGGTATCGCTCATATCGGCGGTGCCCTTGCGGCTTGGAGAGTAAGTGCCCCCAAACTGTGCTGAGTAACAACAGCTGACTCTTGTTTTCAGTGGCTCTTCATCATCTTCGGTCTCATCACCCTCGTCTGGGCCATCGTCCTAGCCATCTTCCTCCCCGACACCCCCGACAACGCGCGCTTCCTCGATCAACAACAGCGCATCGATGCCATCGATCGTATTCGAAGTAACCAAACCGGCATGAAGAACAACAGCTTCAAGTGGGAGCAAGTCCGCGAAGTCATCAAGGACCCCAATGTCCTCCTGTTGATGGTCTTTCAAATTGCTTTCAGCATCCCCAACGGTGCTCATACCACTGTACGTGATCCTCGTCCATGACTGTAGCAATAACCTAACAGTTTGTAGTTCAGCAGTCTTGTCATGGCAGGCTTCGGCTTCAGTCGTTTCCAGGTCTACCTTCTCAACATGCCCATGGGTGCTATCCTAGCTTTCTTCGCCCTTGGCTCAACATACCTTTGCAGTCGTTTCAGCGGCTACAGAACCATTATCGGCGCATGCCTCAGCTTGATCAGGTAAGCATCTCCGACCTCGTGTGACTTCACCATCTAACTGTAACAGTTTGGCTGGCTCGCTTCTTGTTCGCTATGGTCCCAACCAAGGAAGTCAACTCTTCGGCCTCTGGATCTTTGTCGCGTTCGCTGCTGGTTTCCCAATTTCCTTGTCCATGGTCGCTTCCAACGTCGCTGGCTTTACCAAGAAGAGTGTCGCCTCCGCGATGATGTTTATGGCATACACGACTGGTAACATCATCGGCCCTTTTCTGTTCTTTCCCCGCGAAGCCCCCGAGTACTCGGTAAGTCAACCAGTCACTGTGATCAAAGGGTCTACCTGGGACATTACTGACGTCGTGGATCATAGAGCGGTTTCTTGGCGACTTCGATCTGCTTCGGCATTTCCACCGTTGTAATGATTGTTCTCCGATTCGTATTGATCGCCGAGAACAAACGACGTGACAAGCTCCAGCAGACTAGCTCTGGTCTTCGGGATGAGACGGAGCATCTTGAGATCTCTGATGTGACTGACAGGAAGAACCTCAACTTCCGTTACGTTTACTAAGCGAGGTATGGAGATGAGAGAGGACAGTTCATCGGAGCCAGATAGTTATTATTTATATTCCAAGAAATGCAATTTATACAACAGTCATAGCTTTACACAATTTCCTTCTGAAGTAGCATAAAAGTAAGCCCATGCTCTGTGCATCAAGGTTCCTGACACTCCACCTCAAAGTATAACTTTGCCAGACACCTCCAGTCCCAAGCTGAGGGGTTGATCCTGGGCCAAGTCCTTCGGACCTTGGCCCCTAGGATAGCTGTCCCGTATCGCACGTGGCAAGTCAAGGCTTACTGCATACACCTTGTCGAAATAGGTTACCATTGCGGCTAACAGAGCTTCAGGATGAAGGTTCGGGGTAGTACAAACATCTTTATTTCTGACGGTGCTTCCCGATCCCCCCTACCTGTCCGCTACGCATCGATACTGGTCTAAGAGAAGCGGACTCCCAGCGGTTGCACAGTGTCAACCCTCTTTCGAGCTCGTAGACTGATGATCATATGACCGACCTCGACGCCCTGTTTAATAATACTACATGAAGACATAAAACAGGCCGCATGCATTATGCCACTCTAAAGCCGTCAGATCTCTTGTCCGTCATTTCAGTCACAAGTACCAACTAATCATGAAAATCCACATCTTTGCCGCTCATTTTCTTGCAGTCGCATCCAGCGCCGCCTTTCTCATCACAGACGAAGGTGTCAGATGTCGCAGTGGTCTAACGACAAGCAACGCTATCTAGAGACAGTTCGCCAAGGGTACTGATGTTGCCATCACCTGCCAGACAGAGGGCACACACATCAAAGGCAATGTCCCCTGGGACAAGATGACATTCGGGTGCTACGTCTCCGATTACTACGTCGCTACAGGATCAAGCAGATACGTGACTTCAAAGTGCCGTTCGTGCAAAGCCCCGAAGTCGAACGCAGCGACTATCAATCTCATCGCTAGCTTTGAGGGATTCAGACCCAATGTTTGTGAGTCAAATCTCTGAGATGATGTTCCTTTGGGCAGAGACTGACGGTTCTAGAAAACGATCCGACTGGCAATCCGACGGTTGGGTATGGTCATCTCTGTGACGCGGCCCAGTGCAGTGAAGTCAAGTATCCCATCCCGCTTTCTATAGTGAACGGCAAGAAACTTCTAGCAGATGGCATGAAGGTTCGTCATCCCCGTCAGAGAATAGCGTCATTGCTAACCCAGTTCGACTCCGAAGGAGTTCGAAATCTGTAACCCAGCCATGCTGAACAGCAAAGCGAATCTTAACAGGAACCAATACGGTGCCCTCATAAGTTGGGCATTCAACATGGGCCGCGGCAATGCTGACTCGTCCACTCTTGTTGGACGTCTCAACAACGGGGAAGACCCAAATACTGTGATTTCGCAGGAACTTCCCCAATGGGTAATGCCAGTGGCCAGAGACTTCCGGGTCTAGTTCGTCGGCGCAATGCAGAGATTGAGCTGGCGCAGAAGCCAACTCGTCGTAGAGCCCTGCCAAAGAGGTGTTGAAGAGGGCCTTGCTCTTTAATATGTCACCAGAAGTAGAGCCGCAGCAGTTTTATTATATACCGTCGGTGAAGTAAGGAGGGACATAGGGGTAATAATGTAATTAAAATATACAAAACTCTTTTCTCATCTCTACAACGTTTTGAAGGTATAATTTAGTTGGGACTTGATAAACTGATTGCCGCTTTCGCCGCTTACTATGCCGCAATGGCCGAAAGACGGGTATAAGTAGGTCTAAAGGCCCGAGACATGCAACCTCCTTCAGACTTTTCTATTTCTTGGTGTCGCTGCTCAAAACCTTCCAATAAGTCCCCCCTTTACCAACCATGGTTCACGACAAGCCGGTCATCGTCATTGTTCACGGTGCATGGCAACGCCCATCCCAATATGACGCATTGAAACAAGGATTAGCTTCCCGAGGCTTCAGCGTTGTGCAGCCCGAGAGCGCCACAGCTGGCACTGCCATCTCAGAAGTTCGCGGAAAGACTTATCTAGATGATATTGCTGTAATCCGTGCGGCAATGGAGCAGCCACTGGCCGCAGGGAAGGAGATTGTCCTAGTTTGCCACAGTTATGGTGGCATTCCTGGTTCTGCAGCAGCGGAGGGCTACCAGGCTCATCAGCGCCGTGAGAAAGGCTTGCCTGGAGGAGTCAAGCATATCGTCTATTTGGCGGCCTTTGCACTCCCCGAGAGAGGGATGTCCCTGTTATCAGCCATTGGCGGCGCATATGCACCCTTTATGAACAATAAGGTACGTTGCTATTTTCTATATCAACAGGATTCCATGAGTTTTCAATGTACAGGACTTTAGCCAGCGCTCTTAAAAGGTATTAGAAACCGATGACTTCTTTACCTTCTGTTGCGACTGAAGCCCTCTCAACATTCTCATAGGAAACCGTTGACTAACAGGAAACATAGGGAGATGTCATTTCTTTGGGCCAAGGTGCTCAAGATGCCCTTTTCAATGATTCTGACTCGGAAACCGCAAATCGTTTGCTCGCTGGCTGCGTTTACCAGAGCACTGCGAGCTTGGAGACACCGTCGATGTTCGCTGCGACAGACGTCTCGGTTCCCAAGACATACGTTGCATGTGAAAATGACCATGCCCTTCCGTTTGATGCCCAAATTGCAATGAGTAATGCGCTGGGAAACTTTACAAATGTTATCAAGGTTCGGTCCGGGCATAGTGTGTACCAGAACATGGAGGTTCTGCCTGAGGTCCTTGCAGCTATTGAGACAGCAGCAGCTTCTTAATTCGGACTTTGCTAAATAAAATTAATTAATTATCAGGGTATTTTAAAAATTAAAAACAGTTGCCTTTTAATAAAGGTACTTAGAATTCTTTAAATTCCTGTCTTACTCCTAACTTTACCAGATCCTACTGGTTTTGCCTTGATAAGTCTTACTATGCCTTCAGGATCTAAGCGAGAGTGTATGGTCAGCAATCACCGCGCCGCCACTGCGGCTTTATTAAAAACAAGTCCTTTATATTACCTGTTGAAAGCTTAAGGGCTATGGGAGAGTGATGGCAAATGTGTCAAGTGCTAGGAGCGCTGTCTGACCTAATTTGTACTGGCTGTATACCTATTCCTGAATAGATTAAAAAGGAACTCTTCATAAAAGTTCACAGTTGCCGAGCCGTTCCTCCCTCTGGCGCTGACCTGCAGCCTATGGCGTCCCTCGCGGGTCTCATGTGTGACGAGATTCGATCTGTTGCGGGTGAGAAATCAGCAGCTTCAGCAGCTGAGCTCTTTATGCCTTGAGCCCAGGGATGGGCGGGCTTAAATTTGCCCGCAGCTCTATCTTCTCGTCTGTCGGGACTTGCAACGTCCGGGAGCGCCATCCTGATGACAAGAACGAATCTGCAATTTCGATCACAGTTTGTGCCATTGCCCCAGTCTGAATGGAAGGGCTTGTTGACAAATTGAACATTGTAAGATGCATCACAATAGATACCTAGGTCATAACAGATAGTCTTGTACTGTCATGAAATTTCTCCAGAACTAAACTTTGAACAAGCATCATCCACCATCCCTTGCCCAATCGCAACCTGATAACTCTCCGACTTGGTGGCACACCACGGCATCAACATTCTATGAGCCTCAATCGTCACAATCCCATACAACTCCCAAGCCTCATCCCCAGGACTAGATGGCGTCGCCGTACTCGGCGTACTAACAGATTCCCCTGATGCTTCACTCGGCCTTGGCCTAACATACCACTGCGTCCAGCTAATTACCCCCGCAGGCGCATCAGCCCTCGATACAATTCCATTCGGCACTCTCTGGAAGATAATCGGCCATTTTAAATCCCTCTGAACTCCCGGTCCAAGTCTCATTACCTCATAAGCTTGGTAACAACATAGACTTTGTCCTGGATCTGATGAGTCGAAGAAGCGGTCATTGGCGACAAGTTCATAATCTAGATCTGACTTTTCCCAGGATCTCATGCCAGGATTGTGGCGTAGGACAGGTTCGTATGTCTGTACGTAGTCGAGAACAGCTTGGTGAGGAATATGGCGGGGTATTGGGACGTTGACGAAGCAGTGGTGCTGCGAGCGCATGCTCGCTTATATCGCCGCGAGCTAGAAGCTGTCAGACATGGTGGCGAATTCGCTGGTCCAGTAATCTTACGGCGAATGAAAACCCTGGTTGTTCCTTGATTGAATGAGGCTCAAGGGCGGGTGCGACAGATCCAGTGTCTGAGAGTAAATTGGCGTGTCTATTGTAGGAGAATATGTCGTCTGGTGTGGCAATGGGGAGCATTGATGACTGTTCAGATTGATAACAGAAGAATGACGAGGTTATCGCCAAGATTCCAGTTTGGAGCCGGCCAAGGTCCTGAACACGAGCGGCACAACTCAGGCACGCTAGGTTTAGATTGACAGGTCTGTGGGGACGCCATGGCAATCTGGCCAATCACCTCAAGACCAAGCATGGGAAGTTCCGTTGAGTCTATTTATAGATGTCGAATTATCCACCGCTAGATTGAGTGAGGAGAAATCTGGGAACACATGCAGCTCATCCAATATGTTCTTATCTCGCGGCATGATGTAGTATTTCGATGAGCTCATATCCAAAATAGCCACTTGCGCTAAGAGGCTAATGAGTACATCGAACAACATGACGCGGCCAATTTCCTACATGGACTTGACATCCATCATCATCTCTGACCACGTGGAAACCCACAAACCAGACCGCGAAACGTCAAATTTCAAATTAACAGGGTTCACCTTGAGCTCTATTGATAAATTCCCTTATTCTTCGTCTGCGTTTCTTCGAGTTCAGATCAATAGTATGGACTATTTTTAACCCTGGCCGGTGATCATAGAATAGAAGCTCCCAGATAATAACGATACCCTATACCAAAGGCAATGTCAGCACGTCAGCTCAGTTCACAAAACAAGAGCATGACTCATAATCGACTGATAGAATCACCTTCTCTTAGCGGCCCAGCTCTTCTTTATAACTTTGCGGGCTGATGATAGTTTGATACCCTGATATAATTCGTGCAGGGCCTGGTCCTGGATGAAACTAGATTGGCATGGCGGAAGTGCATTGACGAATCAGATTGGCGGAGATAGAAGAGGGTGCATTGACGTGATGTCCTCGGCTGAAGATGAGAGGGGCGACTACTCTACTTTAAGAAGAAAATCATGCTAAGTATATATAACTTTTATATATGGTCTTTGAGACTGCTTAGATGTATAAACAAAAACGGGTCCAACCGCTTTATCAACTCACGATGGCTTTCCCCAGCCGGTCTCACCAAGTAACACCCGATAACCATCCCCAAAGTAAAGTCCCAAGCCATAAGATCCGACACGTGAGTTAGTTCAGTGCATGGAACTAGCAAATCAGCCACCGTTTCAGCTCCTTGTCCCTGGCGAGGAGGTGACTTCTCATCACCCTCCCAACATGAGGCTGGAGAAGGAATCCGAACTTTGAGCATGCTCGGCGTCAAGTAGTCGAACGGTTTGAACTGCGGAAAGTGGCACACCATGATCGAGTTGAGATGGATGTGGACTTTGAAGTACAGGAGCGCCAGCCTCGCCATGTCAGTACAGCGCTACTCAGATAACGGGACTATGGGCTTACCGCTGGTAGCACTCGCGGATTATCGGACTTGGGCTTCGATCGTCTATTGCCTTTTGATCGTAGACGCCCATGGATTGGAACAGCTGCCAAACCTGCTTGCTGTTGAAAAGAGCAGATGGAAATGTCTCTGCCCCACGGTAGGTGCAAAGAATCAGGGCAATGAGAAGGACCTGGAATGCAGAGAGGAACTCAGCTCGAGGTCCAGATGAGTTCGTGGCAGATCCGGGAAGTTTGAACTATGCAGATATCAGAAAAGTGGTGTTCAATTGGTGTCACTAATCTCACGAGTTGTTCGTAAAGCACTTTCACCAAGGCATCATGATAAACCCGGGCCTTGTCCCTGGTCTCTGGAGTACCAAGCACCCATAGTCCGGCTGTCAAAACAGCAGCCGTCAGTTCTGGAGGATGTTTTGATTGCAAGAAAGTTTTCTTATGCAGTAGCGGCCAGTGGGGGTGAAAGTGCAAAAAATAGCACGCTTCAAGGTCGTTCCGACATGGTGCTTCAAGTAACTGCATGGTTGGATTTGAAGCCAGATTCAAACCCCTAAGTTCTGTGTTGAGAAAGCAGTCTAGTGTGTTAACAGGGGTCTGGATTGGCTCAGAGGCAGGTACAGGCTCTTGTGATTCAGAACCTGCGCTTTCTGTTGATGGTGCTCCCTCTTCTTTTTGCCCAGAAACTTGGTCGGATTGGTGACTGATTGCCTCATGGCGTTTGAGCAGATCACTTGACAGACTCAGCATGGATCATCCAGAACTGAGTCAGATGGGAACTCCTACCTTCTGTTAAAAGTAGCTGGACATAGCGAGCATGCAAATAAGCGCAGGTTCAAGTGATCCCTCTCATGGCGTAAGAGATGCTCTTTCTTCTTGTACGACCGCGCGCATCCCGCATAGTTGCAGTGGAATCGGGATAGGTCAGAAGACATCGGAATTCTAGAATAACATAAGTCAATATAAAATAGAATTACTCATGATGCGCGATGTGGGATAGAGGATGTGTATTCTTTAGTCAGCGTATGCTTGTTGTTGTCGGTTCACAAAACCGCGCCATGTGGGATCTTGGCTGAGCGAAGTGGGATGTGGGATTTCGACTCTACCTAATTCGGCAATCTGGCATTCAAGAGAACAGTACCTGTTTGAACTGAACCACCTAACTCCGATATGTTTACGAAGAGTTGAATTCCTTTCTGCTTTAGGTCAAGATGGCATAAACATTTCAGAATGTGAGATGAATCAACCAACGGCGAAATATTAAAGTATAACCAAATGGGGAATAAATTGGATAAGGACTTTATTATTAGCCCCTGTCGTGCTCTGAGAGAATACGATAAGACTATTTCTTGCATGCAATCTCCAAAACGTCCCGAGCTGTCGTTACTTTGATCTCTGGGAAAAGGCTGTTAAGAGTCTGCTCCGGCTGAAAGTCTAACGCTCCCTGGTCAAACAAGATAGCGAGCTCGGCCAGCATGCCTTGCAGTGCTTCTTTAGGGAAGAAGGGGTAGACAGGTATGTGACCCGGAAGCTCCGTGACCTTTCCTGATTTAAGCAGCTCGACTGAATCGTAGGTAATCTCAAATTTGTCGCCTGATGATCTTTGTTAGCTTCCATAGCCAGATATTATGATGAGGGTAGAAGGGCAGTCCTTACCAGTAACCTCTTCGGCAAGCTGTGAAAATTCCTTCCACGTAAGCCTGTCGCCGATAATATATGATACTGGCTCCCACTTCTCCAGCTTCAAGAGCTTAGCTGTAAACTTGGCAACATCCTTAGTATATGTAAAGACTGCAGGCTGGTTCGGGTTGCCTGGGATCGCAGCCTTTCTCGCAGGGATGTCCAGAACTATAGTCAGAGGATCGAGGTATGTCTTGAGATTCGGAGCACCCCAATAATCTAGAAAGAAGCCATTCAAAACCGCGGTCCACTCCAAGTCAGTCTTCTCCAGCGCATCAAAGAGAGACAACTTGGCCGCGGCATTGAAGAACCAAGAATGCTCCGGACGCCACTTGACACCCCAGACGCTGGGGATATATCGCTTGGTGGCTTTGGACTTGGCGGCGGCTTGGATAAGAGCATGTTCCTGCTCGGGAGGTGTACGTCCACCTAGCGCGGCAATGACGACGTCGACATGATTATCTTCGAGCAAGGTTGCAATAGTATCGGGGCCGGAGTAATCGATGGGCAGAATACGTGTCCCGAGCTCTTTCTCCAGTGCCGGGTTAGCCTGTGGGTAGACATAGTTAGCTGGAGAGTCCCGACATCAGGTTACCATGAGCACACCTTTCGACTTAAAACAATGACCTCGAAATTACCATCTGCAATAGTCTCTTCGGCAATGAAGCGACCGACACTGCCCGTGCCTCCTGCGATAGCTACAACGGGCATGATGAGTAATTTTGAAGACAAGATGGGAATGGCGAGGACTAATGATATATTGTGAACTGGAATGGGCCGTAACTTGGTTATAAACTCGCATCTCTGACCGTGGGCTGGTGCTGGCCCTGCCATCTGATGACAAAGATCCCGGGATCTGCGTAATCGACATCCCACATCGCTCCACCCCACGCCTGGCATTGGTCTATTAATCTTCAATGCTGTGGTTGGCCCGGTGTTAGTAATGGACTCTGTTGGAAGTCACTGATGGCTATATAAGCTTGTTTCTATACAAGGTAGGGTAGGGTCTTGGTGCATATGCATGGATTCTATTTACGGCTCTAATTTCCTCACAAAGCGCTATGTACATCATCTGTGCCACTCGCGGTACCGCGCCAGGCACCAGGATGAGGGAGACATTCAGCTTGGACTCGAAAATGGTCCCCTTTAAGATCGAATTGACTCTACGTCAGTTGATGGGTAGGTTCAGCAGAGGCGCGTAGGAAAAGAGCCAATGCTGGAGGTGGGGTAGGTATTCATTGCGAGGAGTTACAAGCCGAAGTCGCGGAGTTTATTGACCAGGATCAAAACTCCGCAAGTGCATTGCAAGAAGATTGCAACCTATTCTTTGACTCGAGGAGGCATTGTGAAACGCCATGTGGGAACCGGCGCGATAGATAATACTCATGCCGTGCTACTTTGTTCCGGGAACTTCGACGCCCCCGAAACACCGGCATAGAGTAATTGGGGGTAGGGGGGAGCGCTGATCTCGTAACTTACTTCAGCGCGCCGTTGGGAGAGTTTGGGTTCTTCAATTTGTGGGCAGGATCATTTCAGAAAGGGATAAGAAGAACGAGTATTAATCGATCGATATCCAATCAGCTTTTAAGTATACTATAAACTAGTAGAACTCATTAAGCATCTCTACTATGGAGTAGTAAGTAAATACAGAATTCCCCCGAATTTACATTTATGATACCCTCTTTTCCCTTTGTATAGGTGGCTACACATAACTCTATACTGAAAAAAGGACCCAGCGTCCTCTTTCAAAGTTTGTGGTGAACAGGCTTCTGTCAAGCCATCAACATGGCTCAAACTTCCTAACCTCAGTATTGTCGCAGGCTAAGTGCAGGAGTTTGAATGGACTTGCACAAATTGAGCACTCTCGCGGCCCTGCCATCGCTTAGCCAACCAATTCGACACCGTTATCAGCAAAGAATCGTTCCAACCAATCCTTCTTGATTCTGTTGGCAGCTACCGAGACAGGTATGTCGGGCAACATGGCGTCTGTACCATGTGTACATCCTGGCCAGAGGTGGAACTCGCACGGCACTCCGTCTCGGCAGAGATCTAGCGCAAATTTCACGTCTTCATCGCGAAACACGTCGACGGCACCGACATCGAGATACGTCGGGGGCAATCCGGATAGATCAGTGGCGCGGGATGGCGCAGCGTACGGACTGACACTATCCGTTTCCCGAAGCTCGCCGAGATAACAAGTCCAGCCGTAGATATCTGCGTCTCGGTTCCAGCCTTTGATATGCGAGGTCTGGTGGGCGGAGATGGTATCGACACGGTCGTTGAGCATGGCAGTAAGGAGGAACTGTCCAATCACCTTGGGGCCCTTTCGGTCGCGAAGAAGCAGGTTCATGGCCACGCATAGGCCCCCTCCAGCTGAGCCGCCAGCAGTAAGGATCTTTTCCGCGTCGATGCCTAATTCGTCTGCGTGCTCGGCCGTCCAAATCATGCCAGCATAACAATCCTCAACTGGTGCTGGATAGGGATTTGCAGGTGCAAGACGATATTCGATTGTCACTAGGACCACGTCATACCTATCGATAACATCGAAATACCAATTGACGCCGAGGAACCGATCTCCGGCAATCATTCCTCCGCCGTGGATGTGATAGATACATAGGCGTTTCCGATTCGTCGAGATCTTGCGTCGGAAGATAGAAACGACTAGCTCATTGCCGTTGGGGCCGGGGAACGACCTATCCTCCTGCTCAATACTATTGGGCAGCTCTATTCTGCTAAGCTCTGCCAAGGCCTCTTCAGAGTTGATTGAGTCCCACTTTGCCTCCACGCGGGGATCGAGGGCGAGAGGCTTCCACGACATAGCTGCTGGATCGGTTAAGAGGAGAGGAAGCGAGCGATTTGGCTGGTTGGCGAAGGATGTTTGCCATCTGAAGCTGTGCCCGGGCAGCAGGGCGACATATATAACCATAAAGAAGGCGTCAACGTGGCGCTTGTCGGACTTTCGTCTCATAGACACTATGACTAATTATAATTGAGCATTATCGGAAGCACTAAGACTTATCGTCGTCATTACAAACATCTACTCGGCGGAGTTTGCCTACTTGGCGGAGTTTGCTATTCCCTAGTCCTGTCGGCAGTATATTAAGTGCGGCCTGTGTCGGCGCTTGTCTCTTTAGAGTGACAGCATCTCCGACGCTTTAGTAGTAGCAGACTTTAAATGTGGGATATGGGATGCAGGGTGTCTACTAGATGTTTATTTCCATGTAACATAAAGAATAATAACTATTAGTATTTACATGACATTTTTTCTAACTCTTTACCTTCCTTTTATAGTCTTTCACCTCTTCTTTTATAGCTTAATAATAAAAGAAAAACATTTATGTAAAGGAGATGACCTTCCCGTTTACAAGCTTAAACGTGCAAGAGTGGCTTATAAAACAAGAGATTCCAATTCTTCAAGGCAAATCAGATGGTGTCATGACGCAGCCACGATGGGCTATACCTTAGGTACACAAAGACAACAGCAAATACGGATTTGCAGGGGGGTTGAAATGGCATTGAGGCACTGAGTGTCGGCCAATCATAACGCGACTTTAAGCGCCGAGGCACAATTCTAGAGGTGGCACTCCAGCCAGATAATCAGTCTTCCCAGCTGATCAATATTCTAGCACAGAGAAATCTGGCTTGTCGTCATGTGGGAGCTAAGTGACATGCTGCATAGCTCGCACGTCAGGATGTATCTCGAAGATTTCCAACCCTGACATCGCTATGTTTCCCACTATATTCAAACCGCCCTTTACACCAGAACATTCGTTGGTTCGGGACGAATCGAGCGGAAGTGTACCAGGATTCCCCCGCGTCCGTCGTCACGACAGGGATCAGGTCAAGAAGCTACTTACATCTGAACTCTGTTCGGATGATCTAGATCGAGTTTCAGATAAGCTTTGGTGGATGTCAAAACAAGATAGCACAAGTATATGGCCACTGCATCGACAGTTACTACAAGGCCGGTCTATCGTGGTGACAGAGAATCCAAAGCTACATCTTGTATGGATTAACGACCGTATTTTCATCAAGCCTCTTCCACGGTTCATCGGATCCTTCGGTTTCTGGAAAGATCATCTTTGCAGTAATAATACAAGCGAAGATGTGCGTATTAGAAGAGCCGCCTTGGGTTATCTACGCACATACTTCTATCTCATCCAGCACGAATCAGACTTTCGCATCGCCAAAGATCCTACTCTTTGTCTTATACCAGAAAGGATCACTTGGGAGCAGTTCTGCGATTTCACGTCTGATCTAGTCAAAATTCTCGATAAGGATGTTTCCCTGCGCTATGCCTATGGCCAAATCCGCCTCACTCGTCTAAACTTCTACGCTCCGGTTATTCTCAACAAGTCTTATTTCCAGAGAGTCGACTTCCAATACGGACAGTACTTTGCGCGCTTCTATGCACCGGTTCTATTCGCATTCGGGATCACATCTGTAACCTTGAGTGGACTACAAGTCGTGACGTCGCTTGAAACAGGTGGCGGCGCCAACTGGCAAGGACTGGCGCTTGGTGTCAGCGTCTTGGCCATCTTGGTCTCTTTTGGGCTTCTTATCGGGTTTGGGGTTCTACTGTCTTGGAAAATTGCTAAAGAGTGGAAATTCGCTATCAAAGAACGGCGCCGTTTGATAAAGACTGAACGTGTCGTGGTTTGATAGTAAAGTACAATACCTATTCCTCTTTTTAACCATGATCTGACATGTCAGTCACCAATTTTCCAACCAACCCTGTGACGTTAGTGGCGCAGAGTCGGTGAAGTTGCGGTCACAGCGAATTGCATTTCTGCCTATTTTCAACCCTCCCATGCATGACTGCAGGGGCTATCATTCGCCGGGCGCCCATCCGCCCCCTAACTCATGTATACAAGGCATTCTGTGCGCTTATCCCAGCCTTCAGCCGCAGAAAGAGTGCCGGTAAGCGACATTCATGCCTCTCCAACTCACGATCAAACTCATTCCCTTCCTTTCAGTTATATTCGAGCATGGTAGTCGCTACCCGCCACACAGGCAGCATCAGCGATGGCAGCAAGTAGCCACAAGAATTTCAGAGTACGAGGCATTCCACTAGAATACGAGACAAGGAGTGAGGTCTGCAGCCTGATTCAGAAGACCCTTGCACTAGAGCCAAATGCTAGCCCTACTGTTTACTCGCTTGCGCTTTCTCCTACCGATCGGAACAGCAAGATAGCTACGCTCAGCTTTCCCACTATACCAGACTGCCTATCTGATCGCTCAAAGGTTGAGTGGAATTTCAACCTATCGGAAGATGAAAATATCGATTTCGGCAGGTCTCTTGCTTTCGATACCCATTTCACAGGCTTCACGCCTTTTCATCGTGCAAGCGATGCAGATTGCCATATAGAGTAAGTGGACGAAAAGTAATCCATTGACGTGATCTGTATTGACACCCCGGCGAGTGTGATTGCAGTTTGTGGCCTTGGAGGACATGCACTGGGGTCATTTAAAGAAAAGGATGGCCGTTTCGTTTGGCTTCGAGATGCCCTTCCATCAGATATCCCCAATGCAAGGATTTTAACCTACGGATACAATAGCCAGCTCGTCGGAAGCGAGTCCTTCCAAAGCTTGACCGACTTGGGAAGGACTTTACAGGTCGATCTTGAGGGCATTCATGTATGTGTCTCCGAAATGCTTCCCCCAGTCCCTTTGTCAACTGACATCGTGAAGGACCTAAATCAAGCCCGTTCAATACTCTTCATAGGTCATAGTCTTGGCGGGCTTGTCATCAAAGAGGTAAGTGTTCGTGAGAAGCATTCATAAAGCCCGCCTCTTAATCTTGGCCTAGACCGTGCGATTACTGAAAGACGAGCCTCTTGAGCCCGACCTTTCGCTCTTAAACGCCGTTTCCGGCTTCGCCTTCTTTGGGGTTCCCCATCGAGGTTTGGCAGTTGAGTGTCTGGTCCCTCTGGTAAAAGATAACCCCAATCGGGCACTTCTTGAATCCCTCAACAAGAACTCTTCGCTTCTCGAGCACCTACAAAACGAGTTCGGCAAAATATCGAAAGTGAGGAGCCTTTTTATTGTGTCTTTCTATGAGACAGAAAGATCCCCTACTGCGGTTTGGGTGCGTCGTCTACACGTTGAGAAACATTGTCTGTTCTAACGCCAAATTTAGATAAATGGCAAATGGGAGATGTCTGGCTCCAGCGAAGTGCTGGTAGAAGTATTCTCGGCAACATGCGGTTGTCAAAAGCAGCATCCCATCAACCGTAATCACTCTGAGATGGTGAAATACAGTGGTGTGCATGATCAACTGTACCGAAGAGTGGTGGTTGCCCTCCGTCCTATACTTGGTGTATCACGAGGACGGCCTGGTATTGGAGGTACAGGAGGCGGGCCACAAGGTTTGAAGCCAGATTTCGATAGATAAATGCTCAACCTACTTACGTGTCTTTCAGTTTGTGTTCAACTTTCAGGTGACGAGCAGGGTACGAGCCACGATAGAAATCTGTAACATGCCGCTAATACTAGGTAGAATGCCTGAAATCGCTGTCATTCCCTGAGCAAGAGCACAGATACTCCGAAATCTCTTACGCCAGCGACACTTGTGATTGGCTTCTAGAAGACCACAACTATCAGAAATGGATGAATACAGCTCGTGGACTCTTCTGGATTAAGGGCTGTCCGGGAACAGGCAAATCTGTCCTCATGAAGTTTGCAGTTGATACTATGAGCCGCAGGAAGTCTGGGGAAACTATCGCTTCCTTCTTCATCCACGGACGTGGTATACCATTGCAACGAACACCTTTGGGGATATTTCGAGCTTTATTAAATTCATTGCTCATGTTGTTTCCAAAATATCTTGCCGAGCTTACAGAAGTCTTTCAAGATAAACAGAAGCGGTACGGATCGTATGAACAGAAGAATGGTTGGCAATGGAATGAAAGGGAACTGGAGAAATTCCTATCCAGACTCTTGATCGAGGGGACTAAGGAGATACCGGTGGTGATATTCATTGACGCACTTGATGAGTGTGGGGATCATGCCAAAAGCCTACTAGTATCCCTCAAGAGCCTCTCAGAGAATGCTGAGCAAGAGGGATCCTTGGTTAGGATTTGTTTTTCGTCGAGACATTTCCCTATACTTGGCCATGAGACGATGTCGAGGGTCTACGTGGAAGAGAGGAATGACCACGACATCAGACTTGTCATTGAAGGCCGACTCAAGGAGCTTCAGCCAGTTGAGAAGCGTCGGCAGATCGAGAAAGAGATCATGTTGAAGGCTCATGGAGGCTTTCAATGGGCAATGCTTATCACAAATATGATACTCGATGAAGACGCAACTGGCGCCAGAACTGAGGATCTACTTGACATGATATCGACTACCCCTCCAGATCTCGACGACCTGTACGACGTCATATTGAGGGGGGCGACCAAGGATAAGCACAAGCAGATGGCAAAGCTGTTTCAGTGGGTTGTGTATGCCAAACGACCTTTATCAGCCCAAGAGCTTCGAGAGGCACTCGCTACTGATAAAGATATGACCTATACGACAGTCTCAGAGCTCAGAACTCATGGTAACTGGTCGGATTGCGTATCCCAGTTCGAGATGCGTGTCCGGCATATCTCCAGGGGCCTTGTGGAGTTTCAGAATCGTGACGTCTATGAGCAATTTGAGCCTGGAGGTGAAGAATGGAGCCGGGAGGCTCAGTTCATACATCAGTCGGCTGCGGATTTTGTTGCTCAGAAGTTTCTCACCAATATTGACAAAGGGTCGTTATCTAGGTCCCCAGCTGGAGCCGGCCATTATGAGATCTCGAGGTCATTTCTCAGATATTTAACCTTGGAAGAAATCCTCAACGGAAACGATCTATCCCGGGAGAAACTCTCAGCGACCTTCCCACTGATGCCATACGGAGTGACATTTCTTCTCGACCATATTAGAGGCGTTGAGGAGGGGGCCATTTGCCAAGCTGACTTAGTGACACTCATTCAATGGAACCAACCAGAACGCCTTGGTATGCTCGCAAGGATATGGAGAATAATGGACCCTGAGGGCACTCATGCGCCTAGGGGCTGGCCATTTCTCGGCGCCTCGGTTCTTCACCTCGTGATAGCGTTTGGTTCTGCCAGTCTGTTGGATACTTTACTCCAGAGGGAAAGCTCAAACTTAGGTGCTGAGGATCTTGAAGGAAATACGCCTCTCCAACTTGCTCTACGAGAGGACCGTCAAGAGTTGGCCCTCATGATACTGCATCGATCAAGGACGTGGCAGATTGAGGATGACGCCGTTCCTGCAGCAGACAGACCAAGTGGACCCGGAGTACCAAGCACATACCTCAGTCACGTAAATAACACCAATATTGATGGTGATACTCCTTTGAGCCTAGCCGTTTCTATTCGAGCAGACGAAATAATCCGAAGCTTGATCGATGCAGGTGCCGAGATCGAACACGAGAAGTCGCTAGTGTTTTATGCCATAAGTCAACGGAATAAATCACTCGTATCTCAACTCATCAAAGGGGGCTCAGAACTTGAGGGAGCTGTCTTCTTTGCAACACAATGTTTAGTTCGGACGAATGATGATGACCAGAGCTTAATCGATCTTTTGAAGGATCTACTTGAAGCAGGTGGGAATACAAGGCGATTTACCGGTGTCGAGATTGACGATTACAACGAGATCGATGACGATGAGGAAGAGGATGGAGATGAAGAGGCGATCTTTGCTGCTTTACGCGGGGGTAAAACGGCGTTGGTCAGCCTCTTATTGTCATACGGTTCTTCGGCAACCTTGAGAGACCAAAGCAATAAAGCTCCAATACTGTTAGCTGTTGAGAGCTGCCAAGTCGATATCGCGACAGTCTTGTTTCGGGATTCACCTAAGACAATTTTCTCAGAGGACGCCGAAGGTATGACAGCCGTTGAGTTTGTTATACAGACTGCTCAGGTTGACCTTGCGCTTTTGTTTGTGAAAGAGGGCGGGGGGATTTTGACATTACAGGAAGTGTTCTACGATGCTATCGAGTACAGGCAACGTCATTTTGTGGACGCTTTGTTGCAAAGGGACGCAGACATCATAGAAATAGCCAACCAAAAGTGGGGAGAATGGGACACACCATTCCTGGTAGCAGTGTCCGATAGTGATGACGATATGGTCGATCTCCTTCTCCGTACAGGCAAGATTGATATCAGTGTCAGAACCGAAGATGGCTACACCCCATTTTTAATCGCCGTTCAACTTAGGTCCCTGAGTATCGTCAAGCTACTGCTTGACACAGGAAAGATTGGTGTCAATCAGGAGGATTTTGAAGAAAGAGCACTCTCTGCAGAGTCTATCGTGGGTGAGTACCAAGATATGTGCGAGGCTGTTTCTGAATCTGATAGCAGAATGGGCATGCGGCACTGTGATGTAATGGAGAATTTTCTTTGGTGGGCTATCAAAGGTGGAAAGTTGAGAATGATGAAACTAGTTCTCGATGAGAGCATGGTTGATACCAATCAGACGGTTGAAGGACAAACGCCACTCATGTGGGCTATGCAGAGGGGGAAAGAAGACGTTGTTAAGGTTCTTCTCAGCAGTATTAGAGTTGATCTGCATTTCACCAACAAACTGGGACGAACGCCTTTTTCGTGGGCTCTAGACTATATGAAGGATCGAATGGTTCTGCTACTACTAGGTGCGAAAGGGTTCTCTATCCACCGAGAAAGCAATGACACTTCACGGAAATTGTTTTGGTGGGCTATCGGAAGGGGCAATGGTGGTGTGATCAATATGCTTCACGAATCTGGTAAGTACGGTATCAACACGAAGGATTCCTCAGGGAGGACGCCGTTGATATACGCCGCTGATACATGTGCTGAGGAGGCCATGGGGGTACTTCTCAAGGCAGGGGAAATTGATATACATGCAGTGGATAACAGGGGCGACACAGCACTTTCGATAGCTGTAAAGAGGGGTTACAGTACAATAGTCCATCTACTGTCTTCCTATGTAGATCGAAGCAGTGGAATTGCCGCTAGGGTAAAGAAGGACTGATGGATGCAAGTAGCAATAATAATAGGTTGAGCCAAGGCGATATGGAGCTTGGCCAGAATCTTCATAAGGCACCGGCAAACTGGCTACATGTAAGCTTTTCTCCAGGGTGTCTAAACAGCTCATTCAAATATCTCATTTTTCAGAGTTGGTCTACCAAGGAAGCTCTTGTCCCTTGTAACTAACGAACTTGCCAGAGACAGTCTCTCGCGTAGCACCGTCAATGATCCCAAGACTTCCCTTGACGGCTTCCTCGACACTCTCAAGCATAGCATGGGGAAATCCCCACTCTGTGGCAGCGGACTCGCCCATTTCCGTATTAACGAATCCAGGATGAAGTGCAAAAGCAATCAGCCCTTCATTCTGCTGATGAAGAGCACGCGTAAGCCAGTTCAAGGCAGCCTTGCTGGGCCCATATGCGCCAGCGGCAACTTCGTGGTATGTAATGCAGCCAACAGAGGATGAGACGTTGACGACTTTCGGTGAAGATGACTTTTGCAACAAGGGCCAAAGTCCCTGGACGACAGTCAGCGGGCCGATTGTATTGATCTCGAAGGCGGAGCGGAGGTCATCGGTTGGGATGTCGAGTACAGGATAGGATTTGAAGCTGGCGGCAGCATTGTTGATAAGAATGTCGACGTGATCAAAGTGGAACGCGTTGCGGATCTGTTCAGGGGAGAGCGCGGTGGTGAAGTCCAACTGGACAATGCTCAAGACCGCGCCGTCACTCTTGGCGAGATCTGCAGTAGCATCTTCGAGAGATGCGCGGGCTTGGTCGTTACGAACTGTAGCGATGACGGTGACGGAGGGACGAGCCAAGAGGGCTTTGACGAAACCAAGGCCAATGCCTCTGTTGCCGCCAGTTACGACCCAAACAGTGTTTGTGGTAGAAGCCATGGTGATCTTGAGGATAAATTGATATGATTTGAACTTGTGATACGAGAGACAAGAAGAAGAAGGGAAAGATTCTGTGCTCCGACACGAAATGCGTCTTATAAGTGACGAGGCATGACTGACCAGCATCGCTCCGGCCAATCAAGAGCAGCGTGGAATGGAAGATTTATCATCCGGCTTACATGGGATAACTTGGCAATGCGCACAACCAACAACAAAAAGGGGGGTCAATGACTGAATTGAGGAGGACAGCAGGAGGGGAATAGAAAGGAGGTGAATCTCTAAATAAATGAAGAGAGTATAGTAAAATATGGTACTACAGGAGGTATATGATCTCAAGTTCACTGAGGACTTGCTGGTGTTGGTGTTCACCTCTCCACCGAGCTGGTCAAGTAAACCCAATTTATAAACCAATTCCAGCAAACTTGACGTCCTGTCGGGCAAGCTGTAAGCACTTTCTGCCCTTTTGTCGTATCAAATGGATTCACCTTTGGTCAGATCCCGGAGTAGTAGCGTTGGTCGGGTTGCATGGAGTTGGCAACTTGGCAGTGATGCTCCAGTCAGAGATCTGTTCGCCAACACTCCATCACTGACTGATGTAATACACAATGCGGCGCTTTAACTCTATAATTGAAGCTCATCTTACAGCAGTGTACTTAAATCGTATTGTTGTCACTCTGAGACATCGCATAAGCTATTGTTGCATCAGGCGGCAACCATAATTGGTGAGCCTAGGTACCAAGTGTCTTCACCATGCGAGAAGAAATTCCTGTCAGGCTGGAATAACCTTCAATACAGAAGTGAGAATAGCGAAGGCTGCTTTGAGTGAGAAGCTCCAGCCCGTATTCACATGAGGCCGATCAGGGTCTGGCCGGGGCGTCTTGTTCCTTCTGACGCTTTGTAACTGACGGCCCCGTTCAAGAAACGTTCTTACTGTCGTAGAATGCCTACACAAAAGATTCAGCTCATTAAATATTCTTCTGTGGTATGTTCTGTCTGTACCGCAAAGAAAGCTGGTTGCCGAAGCATTGTGTGACATGCGACACGACCAATGGCGGCAGTTGCCCCTAGTCAAACTTTTGGATGTAGGCTTGCAGTAATGACATTTTGAGCATCAATTCGCATGTAGATATTATCTCATAGGTTGATGGATGGTAGAGTTTGTGTCAAAAAAGCTTGATGGTCCCTCGAGATAACGTTTCGCAGGGCGCAAGTCGAACAAAAACTTTCAAAAATTCCATTCAGGCTCAACCAAGCCACTGAACATGCTGATACAGGAGGAATTTGTGGCGTTTGCGACACTTGAATCTCCGTCCATCGCATTTATCTTCGTGTTGATTCTCAGCAGTTTACCAGTTCGACCATCCAGGGCAGAGTGACAGCAGGAACAGGAGGTACCTGTCACATGCTTCCGCGCAAACCCCACTAACGCGCACCCACCAAACTTTGGTGTGAAATTGTTAAGGTCAACTGGACACGATTTTGCAGCAGCGCGACAAACTTTGCGACGTGGCGTGCTCAAAAAAGAGTTTCCGGTGGTGATTTTAAGTATAAAAAGGGAGACAGGCCCAGCCTGTCTTAATTGCAGTCTCAGAATTTCAGTTCACATTAAGAACGGCCTCACTTTACAGTATGGTCATTTCAGAAGATCCTTTAGTCACTTTTGTTCTCATCACTGACTGCTGTTGGTAAGTGGTTGACCATTTTCAACTTAAGTACCCTTCTCCTTTCATTCTGTTGGGCAGGTGGGGGAATGTTGTTGTCGTTCCTTCCCTTCTTATTGTCATTATGCGCGTTGCGGAGTTGACGCTTCGAGTTATCACGTGCGTTCATCTTTTGGCAAGATAACCAGCCACTGCACCGCCCTGGAGAACGCCACAACGTCCCTGAGCTGAATGCGAAGGGATTCGACAACAAGTGAGCTTTTTCAGTCTGATATTGTCGATTTGAGCCCTTCAATTACTCGGGTTCTCAGCAGCGGGAGAGGTCCATGGAAGAACCTACTAACAGAAATCAGGAAACGATGCATTGAACCTGATTTGTATTAAGCAAATGTTTGTAATCCGGGGGGACGTATCTTCCTGATCCAAAGATACAGTCAACAAAATAAAGTGCTCTGGTGCGAAAGCGAACAATGATGATTCTGTTGTACCTACGCGACTCTCGATGGCTTCTGTCTTGAGAAATGCCAAGGTTTCAGTCTGAGTTTGCGGATACTTGCAGCTGCGCTGTAAACTTCGCGACGTGGCACGGTGAGAAGGATAGAGTTGTCATAATTATCTGTAGATTAGAAAAAAGAGATGTGTATTATTAAGAATTGTTGTGGCCAAAAGCCTGACGCGCCATGCCTCGCAAGTATAAAAAGGTCGTCACCACCCAGCGCAGGCTAAGAATATTTCTTATCATTAAAGAACGGCCCTCACTAAGCTGTTTCTATCAGCACGCTCTGAATGTACTTATTTATTTTAAGGTCTGATCCGCCTAACTCGTTAGTTTTCTTTCGATGTTTTATATCCCTCCGGGGGTTTCGATGACTGGGGGATTGACCCTTCAAAGGCATTTATACGGGTTCATGCCATAACACACATGAACCTCTTGATCCTTCGATGTCACGCGCGATGATGCCGCTGTCGTACCCGCATTATCCTCGGTGTCGTGAGGCCTGGGTGGTGCGAACGGTTCAGTCTGAGCTCAAATTTACATTCCTTGGGAACTGGGGGCACAGACGGACCGTCATGTTCGTCATGCGGGTTCTCCACAGCCCGAAAGTGTAGCAAATCTGTTCTTTTCAATACACGAACGATGATGATACTGTATTGCGCTTTAGTTCCTTGATGCCCTGCGTGTCGGGACATGAAGCGCTTGAGTCTGAGTTCAATACATGATGCTTTAAATTCCAGCTGTGAGAAGCAACTTTTCACAAGAAAGCGAATGTTACTGTGATGCAATAGAAGACCAAGTGGCGCTTCATTCATCTTACAAAGTTGGAGCCTAACATGACCAAGGATTCTTTCCCATCATGAAACCTCGCATCTTTTACTCAATCTTCAATGGCTTCCGCATCTTTAAATCCTTTTGTATCATACACTATCTAAAAGTTCGGTTTTGCTTTTATTTTGCAGAGCTTGTAACTGTAGATAGTATAGATATATCTGAAGACGTGTAGTCGAGTCGCTAGCGCGTCCCCGTCCTGGGTGGCACATTGTCTGACGTACATCAATGGACCAACCCAGCTCTTGACTCCAAAATGCAACAGAAGTCAACCTTTGACAAACCACAATCGTCACACCAGAAAATAATCATGAAGGCTATTCAGATTAAAGAGTTTGGCGCACCTTATACCGTCTCTGAAGTCGATAAACCCAAGCCTAAGCCCCATCAACTTCTAGTTCAGATAAAGGCGGGCGGCTTTTGTCATACTGACTGTATGGCCCTTGACAATGCGTTCTGCTCTAAACTTCCCTTCATTGGATCGCATGAGCCGGCTGGTGTTGTCGTCGAAGTCGGCTCTGATGTTCAAGGATTCGCAGAGGGCGATCGCGTGGATGCCTGAACTTTGACAGCTGTTGCGGTAGGGCATCCTTTTGCAGAAGGATACATAAGCTTATATAATGATAGGGAAGTGTCCCGACTGTAAGACTGGGAGGCCGATATACTGCGACAACCCACTGATGAAAGGGATCACGACTGATGGGGCATGGGCAGAGTACATGGCAGCGTGAGTACTTCTTGCATCATGCCTGTACTCCATGTTCCGCATTACTTATTGCTCTCAGTGACGCTCGATTTACCGTCAAACTTCCAGAATCACTCGATTTTCCCACTGCAGCATGCATCACCGTGTATGGAGGCATCAAGAGAGCAAAGGTCCCATCCGGTGGCTCGATTGGTATCGTCGGCATTGGTGGACTTGGCCATATCGGGACTCAAGTTGCCAAAGCAATGGTATGTCGTATCTCTCGATAATATGTCAGCACTTATCTGAACATGCATAGGGATATGAGGTCGCCGCGATTGATGTGAAGCAAGATGCCCTAGACCTTGTCGCATCTTACAATCTGAAGCCCGATGTTTGCATTCTCTCCACCGATCCAGCTGAAACCTCCATGGAGAAGACCACCAACATTATAAAAGGCGACTACCCTGGTCTTGATGCCACAATAATCGCAACCGATGCTCCCGCTGCATTTGATCTCGCAGCAAAGTTGACACGCAAGCACGGAACTATGGTTCTTCTGGGTCAGCCTGAGAAGGGCATTACCATGTCTTATCAGAACGTCATCTTTCGTGATATCAATCTGATAGGCTCTCTTGTCACCGATACCGATGAAACCGAAGAACTGTTGAGCTTGGTAGTGAAGCATAACATTCAGGTTAAGATCAAGGAATGGAAGCCTGAAGATGCTGAGAAGATGAGAAAAGAATATCTGGCTGGTAGGAACAGCGGTAAGAACGTCATAGTATTCTAGCCCAATCTTAAAAAATTTATTGGTCATCTTGGAAGCTTTTTGGGTAGAAGTTTATATTGTGAAAATGGATATCGTGTCCTCGTCATATGTGTTAGCAGCCTAAAGTTTAACCTTACATCCAGCAATCAGCGATGTAGTTGCAATCTCAACAATTCCAAGTCCTCTTCAATCCGATCACGAGCTGCCATTCAGTCATCCATCAGCTGATCAACGTCAAAGCGCAAACGTTGAGCAAACTAAGCTTCAGCAGATCTCCCATCATGCCAGATAAGCTCATGATCCAAGATGCGACCCTTAAAAGTCTACCCATTAGCTCCGAACACGAACACGTCGATCATCTCATACGCGCATCACAATTAAACATCCAATCTTTTTCGCATTTACTCGGCTCTTTTTTCGCAAATCATGTCGGAACCCCGCGGGCGGCGTGATGGTCCCATACGTGAGTCGATGATCACCTTATTTCACGGCCACAAAACCTTAAGACAAATTTATCTTTTAAATGATCAGCTTTTCCATTTTATTTCCGAAATCATATAAATCTCAACCTCCCCATATTCTCCTACTACTCTCTGCATCAATTAGGAAAAGTCGCTATGGCAGCAAAACTACGTTCAAAGCGATATCAAGAACAAACATCCCTCAAGCAATGGCTTATCGATAACCAAATCGGTAAATATACGAAAAACTATCCCACTCGGCGCCGTTTCCACAATACTGACTTTCTTAGGCATATGCCTCGGTATTCTAGCCCCTCTGCTCATCGCGCAATGCAACAGTATTACACGTCCCCTCACCGCTAAGCTCACGTCGCTCTCGTACCGAGACGAATTCACGGGGGAGTATGGCGTCGGGTTCGACGATAATTACCTGGTGGCCGTGCTGATCGTGGTGTTGACGGGTCTGCGGGATGCTACTATGCGGTTCGTTCTGGACCCGTTGGCGGCCGCCTGGGGACTGGGGAGGGCTAGATCCATGCGGTTCAAGGAACAGGCTTGGATGGTGGTTTACTATTCCACTTGCTGGTCTGTTGGCATGGTATGATTGAGGCCTCTACCAATTAAAAGGGTTTTAACTAATGTCGGCAGTGCATCTATGCGTCTTCGTCGTATTGGTTGGATCTTCAGGCTATGTGGACGAATTGGCCGAATCGCGAAATATCCGGGCTGATGAAGATTTACATGCTGGCGCAATTGGCTTTCTGGCTTCAGCAGATGATTGTCATCAACATTGAAAAGCGTCGCAAGGATCACTGGCAGATGCTCTCTCACCACGTTGTCACGATTGCTTTGGTGTACTGCTCTTACAGATATGGCCTCACTCGCGTTGGCAACGTTGTTCTGATCCTCATGGACTTTAATGATCTAGTTTTCTCGATCGCGAAGTGCCTGAAGTACATGAAGCTACAGTCTTTGTGCGACTTTACGTTTGGCGCGTTCGTTGTAAGCTGGGTGCTGTGCCGCCATACTGCGTTCCCGATGGTATGCTGGTCTGTTTACGCGCATAGTCTGGTCATCGCTGAACCGAAGTGCTTCATTGGCTCAGGAAAGAACATCATTGGTCCTCAAGAGGTTCCGGCAAATGGCTATTTCTATATGCTTGAACCATTGATCTACACCAATGGGAGGGTATGTTACGACTACACTATCAAGACACTATTCTTGAGCGGACTTCTGTTCCTCGAGGTACTTATGCTTGTATGGTTTGTTATGATTGTCAAGTTGGTCATCCGAGTGCTTCGTGGTGGAAATGCAGAGGATACACGCAGCGACAACGAGGAAGAGCAATACGAGGATGATATGCCGATCAAAGTCGAGGTCGATGCCGAGAAACTCCAATTTCCGAAGCAATATGCCTCCGGTGGGAGAGGGACATCTTCGGTGTTTCAATCAACGAGAGGAATGGCTATTTCAAAGGATAGAAAAGGCTATTTGGATAGAATTGGGTGCGAACAGAGGATATCACGATAAGCGACATCTTAATTGGGATAGACCAGGTACTGAGAGAAGGATATACCCTGGAGCTTGATGCGGGACATACCGTGGCGACTAATGTTTAATACTAATGATGGAAACTCTAATGAACGACGTACGACGAGTATGGCTATATTGCAGTGATATTATGATGCTGCCGATGATGCCGAAAAGCAGGACAACTGTCGGACCGAAGATATGGTTGAATTATCAATTACCGCATCATCATGCCGAAATGCTATCATCGCTATCCCGCGACTATCCCCCAATTGAGGGTATTCGGAGCATGTCACTTCCCCGCAAAGCAACTAAACTCTACGGTTTAGGGTAAGGCCCATCTCGTCATACGAGTGCAACGCGTCCTGGCTCCATGTCAAGCTGTATACTTGCCGCTATCCGTACTTAAACTAAAACCATCGTGAGACGAGCGAATAGCAGCAAAGACTATTGACGAAAACCATAAACTTTGAAGACATTCAGAACGCTTCCAACAACCGGAAAAGGTTTAGCGCTCAGCAATTCCAAGGTCAACAGTGGCGAAGCGAGCGCTATAATCCCTGCTCCCCTGCCCTCGCGTGATGATGTTTCTCCCCCCGCACAATTCACCTCTGCTCTGTTTAGCTTACCTCGACTGCCTAATTTACTCCGCATGATTCCAAATCAATTTTCTGGACCTGCACCATTACGGTATGTCCATTCACGGCACTGCTCAAAAAGACATCCATGGAAAGCTTGCTGCTGCAGCAAAGATCCTATGAAGTGGCACTCAATAATAATGCAGGTACCCAAATGCGCGCAGAGCTAATAATAGAGTTCCTGCTAAGGTCGGTTAAGAAATCGCACGAATTGATTCACCGTTTTGTGGCTGGGATCGTGATTATGTGTTTATGCAGGGTCGCGGCTCTGTTGAGAAAAGCTGCATCGCTGCGGCTGCGCCATGTCGATGCAGAAAGGAAGAGGAACTTGCATCTTTGCAGCTTCTTCTTTGAGAGGGGAAAACCGTTGAATCCTACTGATAAATCGTTGATAAAGGCCTGGGATCAGGGATAGGACGGCCGGGCGAAATTGCCACTGCGTAGCGAGGGCCAATGGGCTCGCAAAGCGGGATGTGACATTCTAGATAGAGTTGCCGCTGCATGAAACCCCAAGAATTCATTTTTCTGAACGTGATATTGGATGGTTTACAGGATCGATCACAAGGGAATTACCACGCTGGATCAGACCATTTGACCTGCGGGATTTGTGAAGCCAAGATGTCGGCTGCAGAAGGGCATTGCTATTATTAGCAAAAAATGTCTTGGTAAAAGGTGAGGATGCAGATTTTAATTGCTTTGTTGGTGATGACTTGTTGAGAATTGTATGGCCCAATGGTTCGGGTACATGGATCGACCGGACCCAGAATGCGACCGCAGTTTGTGACTGCGTATGCTTATTTTTCTGATTGTTGTGATGATAAATGAGCCAAGCAAAAAGCTGTGCGAATCAAAGCACGAATATTCACTGCTGACGACCGGACAACTGGCAGGGATGAGATGAGCTTATTGTCAGCAAGCTCGAGCCCTGCGGTCAGATAATTTGCAAATTACAGTAAAGCAGATACACAAAAGTCATCTGCATTCGCAAAATACGGGGTTGTACAGCAGACGAGGCCAGTTCAATTTGTCTCGGCTTACTACGTACTGCACTGTAATCGGGAACTTGGGAAGAGCCCGAGGTGACACTGCACCCGAAGATGTTTGCCTCTGCTCCTCGCAAGGACCTTTACTCCGGCCCGCGCTCGCGGCATTGATCGTTTACCAAGCTAATCTGTTTCACAATATTCCGATTGGTCGCGGTACGGCAGGGTGAGCAAGAGTGGGTAGTCGGATCATATGTGGGATAATCACCTCTTGGCAGGGCGATTAGAGAATTATTCTGCCCAATCTATCTCCAACAGAGACAGCTTAATCAGCTTCCACTGAAAATTATAAAGAAAACAACGTGCATAAGTTCAATTCCTCAAGGGTAAATGATAAACTCTAAACCATGTGTTTCACTGCTCTCTTCTCCAAAAGTTTATATTAAGCTACCACCTTCTCAGTATGGACCAAGTCTCACGTAAACCAATAGAAATCCTGTGATTTACCATCCCTGTCGGCAGTTGGTGCGTGTGATTCAATTGGCATTGCCGCTTATCAGGGATCTTTTTGCCTTAGCACCCAAGATTTCTCCGTCTCCACAAGAACAAATCCACGGACGAGACATCTGATTCCAGTATCGTCACCGCCTATCACTATCTGAGAAACATCCAAGAGGGGTCAGTGACGTTGGTGTGGATTACACTGCTTAGAAGAGGCAAGAAAAGGCTGGGTTTATCCTTGTGATACCGCAGCACTGCTAAACCCTGGCCTGGCCTTGATCCATGCGCGAATGGCTAGACTAAGATGCACTGCAACTGAGCCTCGATTGCTAATCCGAGCGTCTGACCTGTTGCATAAGGCCCTATACCACTGACACTGCCGACTTGGCGCTGTAGCAGCCCCTGTAGATCGTCACTGTAACCTTCTTTTTCTTGCCTCTTGACTACGGGTACAAAACCAAACATAAATCCGCCCATTTTTTCTAGTCTGTTCGTCTGTCAGTTCACACCTCACAGCACATACTCTTAGCTATGCACGTACAATCACTTCTGCTGGCTTCTGGCCTCGTGCCTCTGGCCGCTAGCCAGGGCTGCCCCTTTGCCAAGCGCGCCACAGACACTAATCTTGTTCCCCCGAGAGAAATCCCCGAGGACTTTGGCATCTGCCGCGTCGCTAGCAACCAGGCTGGTGGCGGTACCCGATCCAGGGACTTTTGGCCTTGTGCTTTGAGATTGGATGTCTTGAGGCAGTTTTCGCCTCCGTATAACCCATTGGGTGCTGATTTCGACTACACTGAGGCTTTCAAGTCTCTGGACTGTAAGTTTCACTCATCCTGAGATTGAAGGATTTTTGCTGACTGTTTTGGTAGTTGCTGCTTTGAAGAAGGATCTCAACGCGCTTCTCACTGATTCTCAGGATTGGTGGCCTGCTGACCATGGTAACTATGGCGGTCTCTTCATCCGCATGTCATGGCACAGCGCTGGTACCTACCGCGCAATGGATGGCCGAGGTGGCTCCGGAATGGTGAGTCATGAGCTCAATGCCATATTCTCGAGTGTTTTGCTGACATCCGCAGGGTCAACAACGATTTGCTCCTCTCGACAGCTGGCCCGACAACCAGAACCTGGACAAGGCTCGCCGTCTGCTCTGTACGTTACACAGCCGTCACACAAACCCCCAAAATCTAACAAATCACAGGGCCTATCAAGCAAAAGTATGGCAGCAAGATCTCATGGGCTGACTTGATGGTCCTCGCCGGCAACGTCGCCCTCGAGCACAGCGGCTTCGAGACCCTTGGTTTCGCCGGTGGTCGCGCTGACACCTGGGAGGCCGATGAGTCCATCTACTGGGGTGCCGAGTCCACCTTTGTCCCCAAGGGTAACGACGTTCGCTACAACGGTAGCACAGACATTTACGAGCGTGCCGATAAGCTCGAGAAGCCTCTTGGTGCTACGCACTTTGGTCTCATTTATGTTAACCCCGAGGGTCCTGATGGAAGCTCTGATCCTAAGGCTTCTGCTCTTGATATCCGTACTGCTTTTGGCCGTATGGGTATGGACGATGAGGAGACTGCTGCTCTCATCATTGGTGGTCACACCCTGGGCAAGACTCATGGTGCTGTTCCTGCTAAGAACATTGGCCCTGAGCCCATGGCTGCTGACCTTGGAGAGATGGGTCTTGGCTGGCACAACAGCGTCAACGAAGGTAACGGTCCTGACCAGATGACCAGCGGTCTCGAGGTTATCTGGTCCACCACTCCCACCAAGTACGTTCCTCTCCCTACATTCTACTCTCACTCTTACTAACAAGTCCCAGGTGGAGCAACCACTTCCTCAAGTCTCTTCTCGGCAACAACTGGACCCTCGTCGAGAGCCCCGCAGGTCACAAGCAATGGGAAGCCCTCAACGGCAAGCTCGAGTACCCCGACCCTTTCGTCAAGGGCAAGTTCCGCCGCCCCACCATGCTCACCAGCGATCTCGCCCTCATCAACGACCCCTCGTACCTCAAGATCTGCAAGCGCTGGCACGACAACCCCAAGGAGTTGAACGCTGCTTTCGCCCGCGCTTGGTACAAGCTCCTCCACCGTGATCTCGGTCCTGTATCTCGCTACCTTGGCCCCGAGGTCGCTAAGGAGAAGTTCATCTGGCAGGATCCTCTCCCTGAGCGAAAGGGCGACATCATTGGCGAGGCTGATATTTCTAGCCTCAAGTCTGCTATCCTCTCTGCTGATGGTCTTGATGTCTCTAAGCTTGTTTCTACTGCTTGGAACTCTGCTTCCACTTTCCGTGGAACTGACAAGCGTGGTGGTGCCAACGGTGCCCGTATCGCTCTTGAGCCTCAAGTCAACTGGGTCAGCAATAACCCCAAGCAGCTCAAGCAGGTCCTCTCTGCCCTGAAGAAGGTCCAGAAGGACTTCAATTCCAAGTCCGGCTCCAAGAAGGTGTCTCTCGCTGATCTGATTGTCCTCGGTGGTGTTGCTGCTATTGAGAAGGCTGCCCAGGCTGCTGGCTTCAAGGACGTCGAGGTTCCCTTCACTCCTGGCCGCGTTGACGCTACTCAGAACCAGACTGATCTCGTTCAGTTCGGTTACCTTGAGCCTCTTGCTGATGGTTTCCGCAACTACGGACATGGAACTGCCCGTGCTCGCACTGAGGAGATCCTTGTCGACCGCGCTGCTCTTCTTACCCTTACTCCTCCGGAGATGACTGTCCTTGTCGGTGGTCTCCGTGCCTTGAACGCTAACTACGACGGTTCATCCAACGGTATTCTCACCGAGAAGAAGGGCCAACTCACCAACGACTTCTTCGTGAACCTTCTCTCCCCAGCCTACTCATGGGCCAAGAAGGACAGCCAGGGTGAGCTCTGGACTGGTACTGACCGTGCCACCAAGTCCGTTAAGTGGACTGCTACCCGCGCTGATCTTGTTTTCGGATCTCACGCTGAGCTGCGTGCTATTTCTGAGGTCTACGGTAGCGCTGATGCGAAGGAGAAGTTTGTGAAGGATTTCATTTCTGCGTGGACCAAGGTCATGAACCTGGACCGCTTTGATGTCAAGGCTGAGAAGTAGACCAAGTAGTAGAGTTTCCTCAGTCGCCTTTGACACTTTTTTCTCGATTTACATATTTCTTCATTATATAGTTCAATTTATAAAACTGTTCAAACTGCTTTACTGTGCAACATTTTGAACACCAGAATTCTTCACCCTCTAATATATGCGAATTGGCACGTGACAATGTCATCTCATCTCAGTCTCATCAACCCCGCAATACTCTGTCGATTTCACTCACGACACGTCCTACGACACGCATAATGGGACAACTGCTTGAACTCCCAGATGAGATACTCACTCATGTTTGCACCTTGATATGCGATTCGGATCGTCTGGCGCTCTTCGAAGTCATATATGTCAATAAGAGACTACATAGAATTGCCTCACCGCTTCTCGTCCGCCATTGGCCCTTCCGTCCGTCGATCATACACAAACATGCACCTGCTCGCTTTGCAGTGCATCTTCTTCGGAATCCTCACCTCCAAAGGAATGTCAAATCAATTGTCTTCGATGATCTGATTACTATCGAGGAAGATGACCCCTGGGCTGGGGATGGCGAGCTTGAGGAACTTGCTGTAGCAGCACGTCAACGTTTCCCAGAGCTTGCTAATGATCCTGACTGGTGCGAAGGATTGCTCAATGGATGCATAGACCCTGTAGCAGCACTTCTCTTAGTTCTATGTGCCAGACTCGAGAGCCTTGACCTTATGATTCCGTACTATCAAGAGTCAAGACTGTTGGTGTTAAAACTTGTGTCTTTGGCTCTCAAGTATAGTGGTCCTCATCGGCCATTAGAGAACCTTCAGCTCGTTGTGCTCAGATGGTACGATGACGACGACCCCGGACACATTCAATGTGCGGCACCATTCTTTCACCTTCCAAAAGTCAAAATTCTTGCTCTCTCAGCATTATCTGACGAGATACCGATCAAGAGCATCTCAGATGAGAAGAATCGGAATGAACATGCCAACCTGGGCTTGGACTCTGATATCTACGAGACGCGGTTTCCTGTTGGGACTTCGCCTATCGAGGAGTTGTTCTTAGAAGCCGCTTGCCTCACAAGCCATGGACTGCTCACTGTTGTCAGCGCTTGCAAACGATTAAAGAAGCTCGTCTTTACCTGTGGAAACCCCGCCAGAATGACTGGCGAGGGACATAATAGCGCCCCTCTTACTCGGCAAGCGCTGCTCCTCCATGCAGCATCTTTGGAGGAGCTCGCGTTCAATCTTGAGACGCACCGCTTCAGGCACACCGACGGGAGCTTAGAATACGCGTCTCATATTGGTCTAAGTTGTTTTAAAGAGTGCTTTCAACAGATGAACAAGCTCAAGCGCCTCACTATGGATATTCATGTCCTCTACTTCCATGATATTTCACGAAACGAGTCAATGCTGGATTCTCTACCGAGATCACTTGAATATCTTGGTCTCGAGTGCGATCTTGCGAGTTATCGGCCACAAATTCTGGGGTATGTCGAAATACTGTGCACGGTGCTGAAGGCTTGCGGACCTGGTCAACGTTTTTGTGCGCTGAAAACTCTGGGGATATGGCTGTTTGTCTACGGTGGAATAGACGAGAACATATATGATCCGGTCAAAGAACTAGCGCGGGAGAAGGGCATTGAATTCACATTTACTAACTTACCTCATGGAGGGGGTAATGCTTGGGAGACAGTGGGTATGATGCCTGACCCATATCCTCCTATTGTCGATCCTGCAGCCGGACCTAAGAGAGCAAGACGAGGGTGACACAATTTCAGTGATGAAGGTTTGGATTCGAGCAGTTACATACATTAATATGTTTATTAAGACTGGGTCGTATCACAAGCATGATAAAAGGCACTGGCCAAGTGCAGTGGTCTCAGCCAAAAGCCTGTAACTCGTAATTAAACCTTCATCGCGCGCCTGATCTCTAGCATATTGCAGATTTACAATGCGTTTCTACCCAACGACTCATGTTTAAGTAAGGCCTAACAGGTTGCGAGAGTTTCCCAACCTGGCTGATGACGCCACGTGGCACTCATCAGGCTGTCGACATTCCTCATCCTATCACTTTTCAATAAAGATTTGTGTAACAGGGGAGCTTTCCAATGTCCATCAAGCCTACTTGTACTGTTTATTTATTCTCTTATAAAAGGACGTTGGCAGACGTCCCAGTATTCGAATAAGCTTACAGAAAGGGCAACCTTTAATCCTTATCCTTCATGTGAAGGTTCTCCAGCTCCAGAGCCTTCTCATCGTCCGCCGCAAACTTGCTTCGATGCCTCAATCTCTGTCCATACCTCAAGAACAAGAACGGTGTAATGGCAAACAGACTCGCCACCGCCGCCAAGATGCTCGTCGCAACATTGCTGCCCAGCCCCGTATACATCTGATGTGTAAAGAGCGGAAAGACCGCAGCAGTCAGCGTGCGCGTCAAGCTGATGGCACTAACAGCGCTGGCAGCATATTCACCATAACTATCAGTGGCGTATCCGAAAAGCACGTAACTAAAATCGTTGAGACTGAACCCGATCATTACCAGACCAATCATGCTCACAGGCCAAGGAACATGCGTGACCCGCGGTGGAATGGTCCAGGCGAAGAGCCACAGACCGATAGCAAGAGATGGAGCTGCGATGGCGAACGAAGTGATCTTGCTCTCTGGAAGAATGCGTCGGTGGGTCCTGCGATATTTCTTGTATATGTAGGCGTCGTAGATCCGGGGCAGGATATTGAGCACCTCACCGATCGCGATGGCAATGAATGCCAGGCTGGAGATGTTTTGCGAAAGGTTAAAGGGCGGCGCGGTGTAGACGATGGTCAGTGATTCTGTAAGGCCGTAAATAAGACCGAATGCGATGGCGCATAGTATGGCACAGAAGAAGACCAGGGGATCCGTAACAAGGAACTGCAAGGGTCGGAAGAGAGCGTTCTGCGCAAAAGTGGCTATGGTGAACTTTTCTCCCTCATCATGGCCAGCTTTTATGTCTTCAATGCCAGTCTCTTCCCGTATTTGTTTGACAATCTTGTCGAGTAATTGGTTTGCATTTGACTCTCTCGTGGAGATGCATGCAACGGCAGTGGCACCCATGACCACTGTAGAGATGTAGTATACCCAACGCCTACTTTTGTCAGTCCAGCAAGTATCTCGCCTTCATCGAGACTTACCAGCCTATGCTCGAAGTGATGTATGTCGAGTAAATAGGGCCCAGTGCCAGCCCCAGCATACCGAGGATGGTATAAACGTAGACGACCCAGATTCTATGTTCAGCATTGTACATGTCGTCAAAGTTACCAAAAGCGACAGTTGCAGGTATCGCCGCAGCCACCCCTTGGAAGAAGCGACCAAAGTAGACGCCGATTATTGACGGCACCGCGGCCACTATCGCTGAGGATATGCAGAATATGGTTGCCGCAAGTATGTATATGGTTCGTCGTCCAAATACCTCCGAGATGGGTGAGCAGAATATACTACCTATGGTTTGACCCAGCAAGTATCTGTTTTTCAAAGTTAGAAAATTTATTGACGCCCTAATCTGCCTCGAAGCTTACATAGTGACGAAGGCGAAATAGGCCATCGTTCTGCTTACACCATACTCCTCCCGTGCTGAGTCTGCAGTAGCCGTCTGGAACATCGTTAGCAGAGACTTATCAGTGGCAGTAACCAAACTGACCCCAGAGGAGCTGATTGCCGTCATGTACATCTCCAACCAGCATATCAGGGCGGCGGTATATGTCTTTGTTCCGAAGTTCCAGTTCCGGGGGTGTTGGTCAGCATCTTCATCCCAGCAGATATGATTGTCGCTGTCGATATGAACTCCTTTCCCCTGCACAGCATCTTGAAGTGAGCCTTTGTTTGGCATTGTGTTTTCTAAAGATGCCCGCGTGGATGATGCAGAGCGAGTCATCACAATTGACGAGTCTGACACAGTGTCTACGACAAAGAAGCTGCTGTCAATGACCACTGTTCAAAGTCCTATGCATGTATCTTGAGAAAGGTCGCAGGAAAGAAGGTGAAAGGGACAGCCTAGATAGGGGACACATCAGAACCCTTGCATCGGGTCCGTAGTCGATCGATCCGACGGGCCGCAGCCGGATTAGTGATCGATCGGCTGTGTAGGCATCATCCTTCCTACCCGTCCCTCCACGCCTACATCCAATAATGTACTGTCACATGACGTTCGATACTTTGATCTTTGACAAATTACATGATAGCTTAGTATCGTCTATTTTGGGGACGGGTAGAAAGCAGCCGGGGCCTTTTGCAGTTTACCCTTTGCGCGTGTAAGCTCGAGTAAAATATTTGAGAAGATCAATGACGCGCCGTCAAATATCAGCATCACCACTGTCCTTTCTGAGTCCCTTTGTGAAACCACAGAAAGCTTGTGAAGGGATGCATACCTAGAATTGCTCTCATTTGTTCTTTAAACTATCTTGTATTGAATGGGTTTAAAGCTACCGCCATTGGACTTGCCGGCTGAACAGGCAGTAATGGCAACAATAAGGTCCATCTCCGCGACAAAGTCGATGTGATCACCAGCCTTACTGATAGGCGGTTCCACTGTGAACTTGCCCGTCTTGCCGTCTACAGGCACATTCATGAAGCAGTTGAACGCGCATGGAATGCGGTCTGGCGCGATGCCATGTTTGCTTAGCGCCAGAGAAAGGTTGCCGAAACAGCCGTGGTGCGGCTCTTTGTCGCCGTATATGATGCGGAAGGTATCTTTGGAACACGGCGTAAGTAGAAAGTCGTGACGTCCGCAAGTGTCATCGACTATTTTGAGCATGACATTGCTGCGGTTTGAGTACAGCGGGTGGTTGGTTGTCAGGTATATTGTGTCTGCATAGTCAAATGTGCGTCCGTTGGAGATGACTTCGTTTGTGTCGTGTTGGTTGAATGCCACAAGGTCAGAGACTTGACCGCCCTTTGGATCGATTACTGTTAGGCGTTGGCCCTTGTTGACAACGAAGGAAGTTCCTGTCCGCGGCGCAAGTTCGATGATGCCATCGGGTAATTGTCTAGTATCCTCCATTCCGGGAGCTCCGCAGGGGCTGTGATCCGTCGAGTATGGTAAATTAAGCCTTGAATTTGTATGAACGATGAATCAAATGGCAAACGTGGAAGCTGTTCTAAACACGGAACGGTTATCGTGCTACGAGATATTCTGTGACTTTGTAGTGTTCAGCATCCTCAATAGTCGGCAGATTACCATGACATCTCGTAATATTCATCACGGCTAGTTTTGCTCTACTGCAAGCCTCACATCATTAGACATAAAAGCTATGCCTAATTGAGACTTGATCTTTATAGAAGCATAAAAAGGCTTTACGGCTTTCCTTCCATCTAGCGTAGATCATTTACTGGATCCTGATCAATCAGCTGAGTCACCTAACCCATAGCAGTTGAATTGCTTACTAGCTGTGACGAATATTACGAGATCTCACGGTAATGTTGATCAGGGGGTGACAGCAGCATTCCACTGTCGATGATGCGATGATCAAGGGTCATGACCTCAGCGGCTCATGCTTTAACAACCCCAGGATCCACTTTTCCCCAGACTCGCAGATCTGTCATCCCGATAGCGCTAGCATCGAACGAACGCTGAACACTCTGGGGGAGCACACATTAGACGCCTGCACTATGCACGAAGAACTACAGTGAAGTTGTCTACACCCTGATCAGACGATAAGCTGAAAAAACTATCCTACGCTATTCTTTTGAGTTAATAGACCTGACAGCTGATGCTTGCATCCCGCACCTAACCCCCAAGTGGTTTACAGCCTGTGTACATATCGGAGGAAAAGTTCCGGCAGGGATATATGTGTGCATCATCGCTTGGCGCATACATCATATTGATTTAATGAGTCCTATCAATAAACCACACAATGTCAGCAATAACCATGACGCTATCAGGGGTTCCATGCCACGGATCTTTCCCAGAAGCCTGACAGCTCGATCGAAGACTAGCTGCCGATCCTAGCACCTCAGTCAATTCACGTCAATGACATTCGTCTTATACTCTGTGCTGTTGGTGCTATGCACGTTTTCACGTTGCCACTATGGCATTACATATAAGTTGAGCTATGTCCACTTAAAATTGGTGCTGAACTGAGGTTTTGCGCGTTGTCCTGAGATGCCTCTCTTTTAACATATGACGTGCTATTTCCACATCCTCAATTTGTCATCACCATGCAGCTCGCAATCAACGCCGTTATCCTTGCCGTTGCCTTTACGGTGGTTACTAGGCTGATGCAATTTCGAAAAGCTCCTATCAATCGGTTCATAAAGAAGTTGAGATTTCTCATGAATGGCTTCAAACTCGAGACGCCTACGACAGAACAGGAGGTGGCCGCCTTACGCAACCATGACGTTAAGGACACCCGGTCATATTCACACGCGGAGCTGCTGACGAGGTTCGTGAAATACTCATTCGTTGTACTTGTAAGGCTGACATGCCAATAGAAACGAAGTTGAGAGTCGTTTCAACGAGAATTCTTGGCAAGGCCTTGCATACCAGGATTTTAGGAACACAATATTAGCCAGGGGAAGGGGAACGAAGACATTTCCTTGCGTATACGCCACCATGGGCTATCGATCAGATGATCATCGCTATGTATTCCTCGAGTCGGACAACCCATCAGAGCCCCGTAATGTACGCAAGGTAGCTCTATCTCTAGCCTTCTATCTACGCATATCAACCTCTCTGGGTCCTAATACATCCCTCGTCATCATCGGCGCCCCCTCCGAGAAGCAGCGGACTGTCGAAGAGCATAACCGTACCTTCTGGGACATGCTTCGAGGCCTTCGTATCTGCGACCCAAAGGCTTGGCCAGACGATATTCCGCAAGACACAGAGGATGCTAAATGGACTTTTTGCTTCAATGGAGAGCCGGTGTTTCCGGTTATGTTAACGCCAGCGCATCAGAAACGCTGGAGCAGACATATGAGCGTGCCGGTAATAGCCCTGCAGCCGAAATGGGTCCTGGACAATCTGCTTGGAACTCCCGAGAAACGAAAGGCTGCGCAAAACAAAGTTCGGAACCTGTTGCAGAAGTACGATACTATAGGCGTCAGCCCAGATCTGACCGCTTACGGCGCAGTTGGCACTAGCGAGGCCCGCCAGTTGTGCCTGCAGGACAAGAACGAATCGGTTCAATGCCCATACCGCAACTTTGATAGCTAAGGTAATAGAGCTATAATAAATAATAATAGAGTTGATTTCACTACATATCATGCCTTGGCGATTGAGAAGGTTTCATCATGTATCAGCACTTTGATAAGCCGAAGGAGCAGCTCGATGGTGTCGTCCATGCGTCAGACATCCTCTTGCACCTTCGTGTACGACTGCGGCTGGAAGGATCAAGCACGCAAGGCAGGCAGCTTTCAGCTCCTCAAGTCTCACATCCTCAGCTTGGGCGGTGTTCTCTGGTCTCATGTCGAAGGGAGCCCTAGGATATACAAAATACATGTGTCGAGGTTGCGTGAATGGCTATCCTGGTCCTCACAATGTCTACAACTTGCATGAGTTTGGAGCTCATCTTGATAAAACTCATCGATTATATAAGAATGGTTTTGATGAATACATTGTGAGATGGTATGGGCGCCTTTTGTAGCAGTTTGGAGACTGATAGGCTTTCGTTGGAGCACAATCCCTTCCTTTGGTCTTAATAGACTCTACATTCCTTCGAGCTCGCAACAGACCAAACATCATCAACTGCAGTTTATTGCTAGTAAGACCAAGAACTATCACTAAGCTTTGGCCTGCTACGCTATCTTCTAGTGTACTGAATCATGATAACTCGGCTTTCATTGCAAGTCTAACCTGGTCACTATTAGAATCTTGCCCCGTACAATCATTGATAAGGAAGCGTTACTTACCTCTTTAGCTGTGTCGTAATCGAACATCCACTTATCAAAAGGCAGTGTATTGAATGGTGCATTGCCGTCACCTCCACCCATGGATAATGCCCTCTGCTCGTCCGTCAACTCGGATCCAGGTGGTTTGCCAGAGTTGTACAATTTGTAGTTCCACGTCGAGCCATTCTGAAGCCTTGTTACCCGAGGAATACGAATCTTCTCCCACGCCTCAATTGTTCCTGGCACGTCTTCGTTGGTCTCTGAAAGTAGAATGGATAAGGCATCGATGTCCTCGACAATAGAGCTAAACCCTTCCGCCAAGTTCGGAAGCATAGCATGCGCCGAGTCTCCAAGAAGAACTAACCTCCGTTTCGGACTCGACCACGTATCGAGGGGCTCCAGTCTAGCTAGCCGCCAGCGGGAGCAGCTCTGCACCATATTTGCCAAAGCAACGACCGTAGGATTAAACGAAGAGAAGAACTTCTTAACCACTTCACTGTCATCAGTCGCGTCAAAGAGCTTTTGTTCGCTGGCTTCACTATCTGCAGCACCGTGTTGAATCGAGAACATGATGTTGAACAGGCCTCGAAGATGGTTGTACTTGCCAATGGCATATCCGCCATGGCCAGCCCACATGATGCCGTTCTCTGACTCGGGCTGTTCACGGAGAGACTTGGTCCTCTCGTCGTTGGCGAGCATCTTGGCTGGAATCTCAGTTGGGTAATGTGTCGAAGGCGCTCGAATCACGGTGAGGCGAGACGGGTCAACATGAGCAAGAACCTGAGACCGCAGACGGGAGGATATTCCATCGGCTGCTAAGATCAAATCTGCCGTGGTTCTGGTGCCATCCTTGCAAGTTGCATACGCGGCTTGGTTGTCTTCCTCAACCGTGACGATCTCGTTTCCAAAATGAACCTTGGCCCCGGCTTTGCACGCTTCATCATACAGAACAGTCTGCAGCGCTTGGCGGTCAGTGGACCACTCCGGAAACTCAGAGTAAATCCCAGGATTGAGAGTATGCAACAGTTCGTTCGTGTTGCCATTCCGAGTCTCGTGCTCTTTGATCGGGGCAGTCACAGCTTCAAAGGCTTCGCGCATCTGCCATCGGTAGAAACATCTGACGCCATTTGATCTCACAAAAATGGCTCCGCTCGCGGTGGATAGCGATTGTGATCTCTCGAATATGTCGACTTTGTGGCCGTCGCGTGCCAATCGGCACGCTGCAGTGAGACCTCCCAAGCCCCCGCCTGCAATGACAATGCGCTGCTTCTTCATATCCATTGACGCTTGCGGTTTTTCGTACGGCCTTCTTGAGTAATGAAAAAGGCTGAAGGTGAATGTCTCTTAGGTTGACGTCCGAAAGCCTCTTATAAGGTGGCTTGACTTGTTTAGTGCTCGTGTCACGTCACATTAAATGTCGCTCCATGATTACCGATTCCAGGTAATCTCACCTAAGACATAGCGGCGCCGCGCAGTGATTATAAGCACAGATAAGCACTAGATGTCATCGGCCCGGAGCGTTGGAGGAAGATCATCCGAGATATCCGCGAGAAGAGTCGGAAGCACATAGAAAAGGATAACACAGGTCGAAGCCGTTGCGATACACAAAGAACAATTAAAGATTAGTCCAATGTTTAAAGTCTAAGTAAATAGCTTAGGGAAATAAGTACAATTTTCCAACATTCTAGGGCCCCAGGCGGTCATTCTTGATATCCTGACAAAATCCTTGAAGGATGTCAACCATACTCCAATAAATGCCTATTCATCAATAAATCATTACATTCAACTCCCAACATCTATCATTACATCATCGTTCGTTCCGTCTGGTGTGTGAAGGTCATCCTCAACAAGTCACTCGATAAGGCCAATAATACAGAGGCTGATTTCAACGACCCTAAGTGCGGACATAAGAATTAGAAAAGGCACTTGTGAAATGAGACAGATGGAACTTACGTCGACACACAGGCAAGCGTCAGTGCGGCAAGGAACAAAGGCTCTGATGGTTCAGTATCGTTATCGAGAGCGCTGCCCCCAGGCCACCAATCTTGGAACCATCCGAAACAAGCAAGGCAAGCAATTGATCCAAGGGCAATGAAGCAATGGATAACGAGGCTGAATGATGGGCGAATGGTTGGGAGAGTCTTGGTCACTGAGCAGACGAGTTCTATCAATGCCCAGCAGAGCGCCGTGATGAACTGACTGGTTAGCCAATAGCTTGACAAAGAGTCATAGTAGACTTACTGCAGGACCTAGTATTCCGATAGCGACGGCGTTCCTTGACGCATGGATAGCTGCAACCACAATGCCGGAGATCGAAACAAGGAGAGCTAAAACTCGCAGAGCTAGACCGAGATTCCTAAATCTCGGTGGCTTCTGTGGCTGAGAAATCGCGGTTTTGGGATCGTCTTCCAAGTCCATATTTATTGACAGGGCTGATAAGATAAGTAACAAAGCATAGTTGACCTACAGTAAGACCATTCATCATAGCGATGCCATTACGCCTCTTTATGGGTTTCCCAACGGAAAACAGGCTGCCGTAGAATACGTAAAATGATCATAAGACACGGGCGAAAAATTGCACCGCTGCTCCCGACGACTGATTTCCCAACATTTCCATATTAAAAATTTTATAATGACATGCCACTTTTTAGCCTCATGACGCAGGTGTCACTGACACATGAAAACGGAGCGCAAGGCTGGCTAAAGCCCGTTGGCTTTTTATCTCTGGAGCCACGTGGGTATTCGCCGATAAAGATAAATTAAGATCTACCTTGACCTTGACTGTTTTGAATCATGGTTTGAGGTATTTACTAACAGATATCGATATGCAGGGACCCGCAAGTGTTAAATCGTCCATAGAGATAAACTCCGTTTGGCAGAGATGTCAGAATGGGGTTTAGCTTGCGAGACATGTCATGATCTAACTGGGTCTTGGGGAGCATGACTAACGATAGCTTCATGGCCATCACATGTTTAAAATGACTGCCTATTACGCAATTCGGCTCAATTAAGTTTTGATAAGGACACGGAGACTCGGGAGAACTGCCACCGGAGTGCGAGGACACCGTCGGATCGGGGACATCAGTCTGCGTTGCTGATGCGTGGAATGGCTCGTCATCCCATCGGAGCATTTTGGAGCTGAGCTTGCCCAGCTAAAGATTAGGGCTGATTATAACTACCGGTTCTAACTCCCGGTCGGTTTTCAGCTGAGCTATATGAAAGCTTGGCGAGCCAACAAAGCGAGAGCGTGGGTCCGCCGGCCTTACCTAAGTTGACTTACATCGTTGATAGCAAGTTAACCATCCTTCCCAACACTATTACAAGTTACAGTGTATGATTTGACTAAGCCCGAACTGCAGTGCTGATATCCCACTTCTGCAGCCACTGTAGGTAGTTATCACGAATCCAGATCAAATGGTATAGCTCTATGACCTATGTTGGTTTCTAACCAAGTCTTAACTGCAGTTGCTGTGAGTCCGAGGTTTGTAACGGCATTAGCCGCTCCAATAATGAGGTCTCACTTGAAGATACAGCCCAAATGAGCTCCATTGTCTTGTAATTCGTCTATTGATGCAGTCAGTAAGCGTCGAAAGTTGTCCTGGGCCTGGTAAAACTTGCACCATCTTAGTCCCCGCTTAAACTTATTGTGATATTCACATTACCGCTTTTCAAACTTGGATCAATTGAAATACTTGTATGACCATATTCTGTTACCGTCCATTGTGTAAAAACGACTCTGTGTAACAGCCTGTTCAGGCACGTGATATTGTTGCCTAATTCCGCGTCTTACATGTCCAAAATAGCGCGAAATAATTTCCTCCATCGCACTTATCAATCTGATGGATGAGGATCGCCATGACTCGCCTCAAAGATATCCCGAATGAGATCCTCACGAGTATCTTCACACATCTCTCTGACATCAACCACTCCAGCATCTTTAACGTCACTCTCGTCAACAAGCATTTCAAACAGCTCGCTAGTCCTCTTCGCGTCCGTCACTGGAGCGATGAAGGATACTACGGCTACTACGACGGCGATTCGCCATGTCCACCAATCTCAAGACTAGCGCTCGAACTCTTGCGCCATCCTGAATACCGTCTACAAGTCAAGACTCTATCGTTTTCATACTTTCAAAGTATTCATGACCGCGACGCGGCTCGCGTTCCCATGAAACCCGATAACCTCCAAATGCTTGCATGGGCAGCTGAAGAAGTCGTTCCGACACTAGCAGAGTCCACATACCTATGTGCCCGAATCCTTGAAGACAACGACGACGCCATTGCTGTTCTCGTCCTGGCCTGGGCAACCAATCTGACAAGCCTCAGCGTGACGATTCCTTTCTTCGATCCGACACCAGGATATGATGAAGGCCCTCTTGTTCTGCGCTTTGCAAAACAACTGGCTCTTCGTTTTGACAGCAAAGACCTCAAACCAAGTGCACCGCTACCACTGGCAAAGCTTCGAGAGCTCGAGTTTCGACATAATAATATTGAAAGCATTGTTGCGCTCAAGTACCTGACACCGTTTCTCTATCTCCCAAATCTCAAGGACCTCAAAACGTACAGACTTGGTGATCAGGACTACAACGATCTCGAGGACAGTGTTCAACGCTATATCAAAGACAGGTATTGCATGCCTTTTCCGAAGGGTACCTCGTCTATTGAGTCTATCACTATCGAAGAGACAACCTTATCGAGTAATGGACTCTCAGACCTTCTCGGATCTTGTAGCAGCTTAAGACATTTCTACCTCCACTTCTCATTCGACCTTGATGAGAATGAGCGCAGCTGGATAACACTAGCTAGGAGCCTGTTTCATCACGCTGCATCTCTGGAGGAGTTGCATCTGTGTGTTAATAACTGTGATGTTGAGTGGGTGGGAGATGCTGTTGATGATGCGGCAGACGATTCTAAGCCCATTGATTTCAAAGATTGCTACCACCATCTCACAGGCCTCAAGGTCCTCAGCGTTCCGATGCCTCATTTATCCGGCCACGAACTATGGGTTTATTCAGGATCTCGAGAGGAAAGTCCTGTGCGGTTGCCGGGATCTATCCAGCATCTCAGGCTCTTGGACATCAACTTGTGGTCTAACGCACGACGTCTTCCCGACCATGAAATCTCACCTTTCTTGGACTTTGTTCTTAATCTCGTCAGGGAGACGGGACCACAGGGGCGATTGAGAAATCTTCAGACACTGGATTGTTCCAAGGCACTTGTGGACGACCCGATGAGGGAAAAGATACAAGAAATTAAGGATCTGGCAGAAGAGCGTGGGGTCAATGTTTTAATTCGCTCATAAATAACTGATATTAACGGACGGACCATTTGTATATGAGTGCGAATAAATTACAGGACAGATTCATTATCTATATAGTTTATAATCTTACAAGCTGAGAACCAAGTCCTTCAACTTCTGGAAGTTGGGAGTTCCATAGCCAGTGGTAGGATCCCATCCAGCTGTGGCGTTCCATCGAGCACCGGGAACAAGACCAGATCCAGCGGGCTCGGGCTTTCCAGACTGAGTGTTGTTACCGTCACATCCAATAGCATAGCCACCGGTGATGTCAGTCAAGACCTTGGGTCCATGCTTGTAGATAAGAGGGTTCAACCATCCCAAGCTCTTCTTACCAGCCTTGAAGCGGGCATCGTTCAACAGACCAACGATAGCAGCCCAAACAGGGGCAGCAGCGCTGGTACCTCCACTTCGAGCCTGCTTACCATTGTAGATAACCTCGTAGTCAGGCGCAACACTGTGTCCAGCGACATCAGGGAAACCTCGGCCCTCCCAGTTGGTGTAAGGGCCGTAGTACTTCTTGGTCTCCTTGGAGACTGTCTTCATGTACTTCTTGATGGCCTTGTCCTGGTAGCTGGGTCGGGGGAAGTACTTGCTGAATCCGCCGGAGGATCCCTCCCAGGCGATCTCGGGGGTGACGTCGACGGTACCGCCGACGGAGGTGAGGTAGGGGCATGTGGCGGGGAAGATGGCATTGAACTCGACGGTCTTGTAGTCGGGAGCAAGGCAGCCGGAACCGACACCGATGTCACCGGAAGAGAAGATGACACTGATGCCACGGAGACCGAGAAGACCGATCATGTTGCAGGTGAGTGTAGCATACTCACGAGGAACGCTCTGTTTCAGAGTTAGATGGCACTTATATCAGGAACAAGATGATGAAACTTACGTCTTCTTCATCGCCGTAGGAAGTGGAGATGACGGCTGGGAGATCCTTCTGGCCCAAGAGGTAACGGAAGAAAGGCACGTAGGGCTCGTTCTGGTTATCCTTCTCGGTGGGCTGATCGATGTTGGGAACGAAAGGTCTGCGCGGGTCAGCAACTCCACATGTAATCCAGGATAGGTGAAACTCACGGTGAACCTCCAGTAATGTACTGCTTGAAAGGAAGAGGATGAGCGATTCCAACAATGTTCTCAGCATCAAGGTTAGCCTCTCCAAAGTTTCCATGCGCAGTATTCTGATCATCGGTGCCATTGTTGATCAGAATAGTGGTGTAGTTCTGCTTAGGAATACCAAACAGCTCCTCAAACTTGAAGACATCAGAGTAAATAGCAGCCTGGCCGAGAAAGCTGCTGAAACCAATCTCACTTCCAGACTTGGCATCGGGAGTGTAGTCTCCAATGTTGTACATCTGCTTGAGGCAAGAAGGGGTGATGCTTGTCTGGCATGAAGCATCAACGGTGCTCTTGGAGGGAGAGACCTTGCGCTCTTGGAGGGTGCGCGAGGGGTGAGGCACAGGGTTGAACGCAACGGTGCCACCGAAGTTTGTGCTAGGATCAACAAATTGAACGTGACCGGCGACATCATCAGGAATGGAGTAAGACAGCGTTCTCAGCTTCGTCTGACCATCCTTAGTGTAGTACTGGTAATCACCTCCGAGAAGCGTATTGGCCTTCTCAACATCAGCAGCAAAGTCAATGAAAGCACCGTTGACCTTGTAGTGCTTGATGCCCTTTGACTTGAGCCACTTTGTCACACTAGCCACCGCCTCCTTGGAAGGAGAGAAAGTGCTTGTGAGCTCATCGTGGGAGAGCCAGTTACCGTAGTTGGCGCTGTCGGGGCTGGAGAGGTCAAGAAGCTTGGATTCGAGCTGATCCACGTTTTGCATGGTTAGTGCAAGACTGAAGACATGCTGCGTGTTGGAAGCGACTTTGGCAGTCTTTTGGACTTGCCAGCCTTGAGGAGCTTCAGCATGGTGAGAGAAGGATTTGCCAAATGCTGAAGGCAGCGCCGATAAGGCGAGTACCAGATTTTGGGAGGAGATATACATGGTGACGTGGAGCACCTATCAAACAAAAGAACGACTTGACAAGACCAGAGACTGGATGACAGATAAAACTTCTGATCTATGTGAATCTGGCTCATTTATCTACATATTCACTTGATATCACTTATCACGAACTGTCAAGTTCACGCGCCTCTGGATAACACGGCAAAGAAATGGAGATGTCGATTCACAAAAGGTCTCAGTGTTGAACAAAAGGCCTCCGGGGTTCTTGGCGCCGAGCTTCTCGATTTGGGGCATTTTCCGTATCCCGTATGCAGATCATGATGCGATTAGTCCGATATGGGAAGTTACTCAGGGGCACGCTGTGGGGTCACGCACGGATAACGGCATTCACTATCTTATCTATGGGGGAACGTTTGTTGGTTTTGCACAATTTTGATGGACTTTTTGTTAGGGAAATCACGCGATCAGGAGGACAAAAGTGCATTGTGGAATGGCGACGGGGATGGAAGGTTACATGTAAATACGGAAATGGTGAGATTGAGTTCAAGGCTAATCTTGAGCTTGAGGTTACGGAATTGGTCATGCATGTATTACACATGCCAAGCGCATCGGCGGGAAGGATTGCTTCTGGAAGAATGCCGTTGATAGGTCTACTGGGAATAATCGGTTTTTAACCCATTTTGAAAAGTATAGCATATTAATCCATAAGTCTTATCTGACTTTTCTCGACTGATGGTATCGTCGCCGCAATGATACTCCAGTTTCAGAACTGTTCCCATCATGCTTATACAATAATTAATACTTGTGCTTTTATAGAACCTATATCGATCCGTAAAAATAAACTCTATCATTTTATTTCCCCGGTCTCAAATGTCTAGTCCTATTGCCAGGATTAAGAAACAAAATCAGTTTCAAATCATATGCTCTAGGTTATCCAGCTTCACATGAGCCTTCGAGGGTCCCGTACACGCTAACCCTTCTCAGTAAGTTACATCAAATCTCCCACCTCACCAATCAAATCACTTTCTTTCGATAGCGGTCAAAATGACAATCAAACAATGTCAGCTTCCAACCATTATCTCACCCTTCAACCACTCAACGCGTCCGCCGTTGCACAATGAACGCGACGGAGACTGCCGCAGCTAATCCAGGCTCAGCGACAGAGGCAATAAGCTACTTCAAAGTTCTCAGCCTCGTCATTCTCCCCTTCATCGTGACATACGTCTTCACTTCCTTTGGCAACAAGGGCTATCAGCATGGCCATAGCGCACGAGAGCCCCCGAGGGTTCCGTACTGGATTCCGTACGTAGGCAATACTATTGGCTTCGCTTTTGACACCGAACGCTTTTTATCGTCTATTCTGTAAGTTCTCCCGGACCGATAAATCTTTTCCTCCACTGATCTCCGGGTCCAGATCCAAATTCGGCAAAGTCCCGCTCCGTATCTTTGTCGGCGCAGAGCCTATGTACTTTATTCCTCATGGCCAGCCTATCATTGAACTCTTCAAGGCGTCGCGACACTTGACTACCAAGTCTCTTGGTGTCATGACTGTTCGAGATGCGTTTGGCTTACCAGAGTCTGATATGCCGATCTATGTTGATGAGGATTCTCAGTTTGGACATGTTGACCCATTGAAGAGATTTGACTTTGTTCAGCATCGTGATTTACATGCTCTTTTGACAGGAGGGCCACTGAATTCAATGACTGCAAAGTTTGTTGAGGTCTACTCTGATATTATTGAGAGAGATACCAGGTTGAATGAGGACGATTGGACTGAGGTCGATGATCTTTACGAGTGGCTCAAAAACAATCTTCTCCGCGCTGCAATAACTGCTCTGTGCGGCGATAAGTTTCTTGAGATCTCACCAAACTTCCTTGAAGACTTTTGGTTGTTTGACTATCATCTTCCCAGCCTCTTCAAGCGGATGCCTCGATGGCTTGTTCCGAAGAGTTATGCGGCCAGAGACAAGTGCGTCGAGAGCATGCTGCGGTACCACGAGTACGGAAACCAGCTGTTTGACTTTACTGATGAAGACGGTGTCGTCAAGAAGGATTGGACATCGGAGTTTGGTACACGGTTGATGAGTGCTAGACAGAAAATGTTCCAGAGCGTTGGGATGACCCCGCGAGGTGGCGCTGCTCTTGATCTAGGGCTCATGTGGGCGTAAGTCGAGTACTCTACTAACCCAAGGGTCCGGCTAATGATTTGCAGGGTAAATGCTAATGCCATTCCCGCGGGCATGTGGATTCTCCTTGATATATTGCTCGACAAGGACCTGAAAGACAGAGTAATGGCCGAGATGCAACCTTCATTCATCGACAAGTCTCTATCGTTCGACATCGATAAGCTCTGCTCCGGTCCCCTGATCAATTCCATCTACCTCGAGACCTTGCGTCTTCGCGTTGCTTCACCCGTTGGACGAACATCCATCATTCCTAATCTCAAATTCGGAAAATGGCAGTTCAAGAAAGGCGTCGGCATGCTATCTTCATCCTGGGTCGGCGGCCACGATCCCGATTTCTGGAATACCGGACATGTACAGCCTGGCGGAGTCGAAGAGCACCCCGTTGAATCGTTCTGGGCAGAGAGATTTCTGGTCTACGAGAATGACCCAGCCAGCGGCCCAGTTCGACCAACCGCTTCTGCCGAAAAGCCTGCAAAGCGTACCTCAGAGGATGACCGTAAAGCGCGCTCTACTATTGATGGAACGCAGGGATATTGGTATCCTTATGGGGGCGGAACGAAAATGTGTCCTGGTCGATTCTTCGCCAAACAGGAACTCATAGCTGCTGTGGCGGTCGCTCTGCGTGCATTTGACATTGAACTTATTGACCCTGAAACGGCGCGTAAGGTTAGGCCCAATATGGATTACTTTCCGTTTGGAACTATTCCTCCTAAGGGGAAGGTTGCTGCTCGGATTAGGAGGCGAAAGCTGTGATGTGGTTGAGCTTGGCTTTTGGTTGTAGTATGTCTAGACTAGATGCGACATTAACAGAAGAACATCATATGCTTGGATGTGACAATTTCAGGGTCTGAATAGCATTTTTATGCCATATGTATATCCCATCATGGTAGAATGACGACAGTGTCGTGCAATTGTACCCGCATTCTGATATCTTTAACTCCACTCTAAAATGTGTCACTGAGCGTCATAAACACAAATATGTCATTACCTTTAGCTTTAATGTCTTGACTCATTGACCTGTGATTGTTACATCCAAAACATAAATCCTTTATATCAAATAAGATTTCTGGTCACACTATTGCAAGATAACCACTATGAAAGCTGTCGGAGTCTCAAAATACGGCCCGGTCGACAACCTTCAATCACGAGAGGTACCGAAGCCCAGTGTCCAATCGGCCGACAGATTCTCGTCAAGTCAGTTTCCAATGCCACCGCTTCTCGGATTTAAAAGTGCTGATGTTCTTCAGAGTGAAAGCTTGTTCCGTGAATCCGATCGATCACAAAGTGCGATCTGGAACCTATGACGATGCGCCCGGTATTTCTACCCGCTCTCGCCATGCGGAGTATGACTGACGAACTGATAGACTACTATGAACACGTCCCAAAGGATTTTCATATCATCGGTTTCGACGGAGCCGGCGTGATTGAGCAAACAGGACCTGACTGCCAACTCTTCAAAGTCGGCGATGAAGTTTCTTGGGTTGGCGCAACGACTGAACAGGGGAGTTATGCAGAGTACCAGCTCGTGAGCGAATTGGCCTGCGCGAAGAAACCGAAGAACCTCGATTTTGTTGATACTGCGAGCTACGGTTTGACTTTCATGACGGCATATCAGTCGCTGTATCGGAGGATGGAGGTTAAGCCTGAAGAGCAGGCGGGTATTTTGATCGTGAGTACATAGCATCCGAGACAGTGAAGTTAGCTGACAGGACGTGTTCAACAAGATCAATAGTGGAGGTGGTGTTGGAAGTGCGGCTATTCAGCTTGCGAGAAGAGTTCTGAAGCTTCCGGTCGTGGTAGCTACTGCATCGCGACCTGAGACGATCGACTCTTGCAAGCGGATGGGCGCTACTCATGTTATCAACCATCGGGAAGACCCTGTAAAGCAGATTGAAGACCTGGATCTCGACGTTCCCATCAAGTAAGTCCTCTATACTCCTTCAATTACGATCTTCTTGCTCACAAGCATAGATACGTCTACATCGTTGCCCGAACCGAGCAATACACCGAATCCGTCGCCAAAATCTGCGCACCATTCGGAAAGGTCTGCACCATCGTTCAGGCAGACGTGAGTCTCTACGGAACAGAATTCATGTCGAAGTCCTTGACATTTTCATGGGATTGGTTGGGCTCTGCTGCGTATCATAACACTGGCGTCGAAGATCATCATGAGATGCTAGACACTATTTCTCGTCTGATGGAAGACGGTACACTCTTCTCTACAGTTGGAACTCGTCTTAGGTTAACGCTTGAGGGGTTGAAGGAAGCGCATAAGAGGGTGGAGAGTAGTACTACAGTTGGGAAGATTGCGCTTGGTGTTGATGAGCCTGGGGAGGGTGAGCCATTCGCTTAGCCTAGCGTCCTATACCAGCTAGCAAGTCACCGACAGACTGCAACCGATGTCGTCAAGCAATAGTTCGTCGTCGATGAATAAGCCTGCGCCCTCCATAATCAACCCCCGTTCAAGACAGATTTGGAGATTAACCGAAGCAACCAATTGTGTCATCATTTGCCTGAACTAGGCAGAATTAGGACCGTGGTAAATAATCCAGTGAGTAAAACATGCTCTTGCTTCGCTTTTAGTCTTGCCGGTGGCTATGCCAGGTTGGTTATAGCTTCTGGTTGGCTATAGCAAGCCACGAGGCTCAGCTGCCCCTCCTGACAATTGACCGCGCTGTATGACTTCCGCTTTCATCTAGACCCGTTAATCACGCTCTTTAATCTCTCCTTCTATTATATAAAAGCACTTGTATTCTACAAGGAGTCTTCTAGAAAACTGTGTATCTCAATGCCAACAGACGACGAACCTAGGACGAGCCAAGATTCGACGCCTCTGCCGCGAGACGTCGAGCTGGGGCCGGCTGGCCATCAATCCGAGTCCAAGACCCGAGGTTTCAAAATACTATTTCAAAAGCACTTCTTATCTCTCTGTGGTTGGATCCTTGCTCTTGTCAGCACAGCTGTGTCAATTGCCGCTCTTCTTCCAGCTTTCCGTGGCCTGCTGCTCTCAGACAAACAGCTCAGACTCGCCGAGTGGTCAGCCCTGAAGGACTACCTAGATCAGTGCAAAGAAGACTCCGTAAGTGGCCCATTCACTATCAAAGGTCTCAGCCCTTCTAATTTTATCTGATAGAAAACTGGAAACATCTCTGAAGAATGCGAGGCGGCCTTGACAAAATCGTTGCCACCTCCTCCAGGGCTGTCCTATAGCGATAATCTCGACCTTGGTTCTTGGGGAATTTCCTATAGGTCTGTTGGTTTAGAGGTAAAATATATTGAAACACTGAATTTCATGGTTATATGTCTACCATGGAGTGTTGTTATGGTCTGTTGGTTGTATCGCACGTGGCGACGGACTCGATCAAGGCATCCTGACAAATATGCATCTGTGACGAAATCTCGAGAACGACCAACTAGGAAATCGTTGAAAACATCCTAAGACAAAAACAGGTTACAGGTGTATTCTTTTAGATCTCTTTGGGGCTCTGATCCAATAATAGTTGGCTAGTGTAGGCGACATAGCACTAGGTATATTGAGTATAAACATTGAATCGCTGACAAGTGGTATCATTCTATATCCGCGATGAGGCAAATCTCCTGCACTGACACCAACAATCGACCTCCTTATCCTCAGCTCAACATCTCAACCGCCCCAAATCTGATACTGCCCGTATTCCCCAGCTCATTCAGCCAACCTTCAACATCAGAACTCACACCCAAAGCCAACTCCTCCTCAACAACCCCATCTTGCCAGGTATTCGTCACGGTTAAATCTCCGCCCTTAGCAGAGATGACACTGAAAGTCAAGGCCGATCCAAACGTCGGCGCAGTCTGAGTAAACGTAGCACTCTCAATAGCCCAGCTATCACCCTCGCCCTCCGCCTTGCCCTGTATGACACCAAGGTTGCTGATCTCCCATGAATACGATCGCGTTTTGCCATGGTCTTTGAGGAAAGACTGCCAGTCCTTGACAAACTTGGCCAGCCCGATATGATCATTCTTGGTACCCAAGTCCAGCTTTGCAGATAGCCCGTCTCGGATAGCTTTCGCGGACGACCAAACTGTAGCTTCCAGACCTGTGCTCATATCTCGCTGTGTTTCAGCCTCGTTAATTTGTTCCCGAAACTTGGCGACAAGATCCTCGTCAAACGTAAACGGCCAGTATGCCACGCTGTTGATCGCCGTCTTATTCAAATCGATGCTGGGATGTCCTGGCTTCTGGAATTGTCTCAGACAAACAGGAGTACCGCATAAGAACGCAGAAGCCTTGATCTCAGCAAGTCTTCTCGCCATCGATACCGCAATGAGCGCATGCATAAGCCCCGTCAAAGTCGTGCCGTGCTGACGACAAGCGTCTAGCACAGGCTTCAGTGCCTTTTTCGTCACCTGCATCGCCACCATGCTTGTCTTCGATGGTTCTGTCGGTATTGGTGCCCAAGTTGCCATATGAGGTAGTTCCTTCGCTTTCATCGAAGCGATGATGTCGCGCCCGAATTCACCGACGATGAAATGTAGGGAGACGGGTAGCTTGATCAAGTGATGCAATGGAGGCGTGAGCTCGGTGTTTGGGACCTCGAAGATGCGGTTTCTGAAAATGGCGGCGTTGTCGTCTGGTGTATTGAGACAAGTAAAAAGACTGTCTTGCAAGACTTTTCCGCTTTTCCCATCAGCCGCTGTATGCTCCCAAGCAAAGACAACATCGATGAAGTTGGAAGCGGCGGGCTGAAGTATCGCGGCTCTCCAGCCGGGCTGTGTCTCGAGATTCATGTAGGGCTCATTGACTTGCCGTTCCAAGGTAGCATGGAGAATCGATTCGTACGCTTCTTGATCAGAGACCGTCCGCCATTCTATGTGATTATTCAAGTCGATCTGACCCAGCCGTACCCAGTATTGCTTCTTAGAGTCCGCGTTAATTCGTCCAACCGTGAACAGCGGATGCTGCAGGATAGCGCGGGCGAAAGCATTCTCAACAAGCTTCTGGAATGATGCAGCATCCGAGGTGAGGAGTGCTTCGGGAATAAGATAACGACATGATATCGCACAACCAATAATTGCTCCTAACGAATAATGAGCAGCTTGGAGACATTCACTACAAAGCATTAGCTCGACCTTTTGAGACTACAGGACGGGGTAGCACTCACACAGGGCTGAGCTTCCTCAACACCTTGTCCTTGTCGTTTAGATTTCTGGCGCTCTTCTTGCTACGAAGGCGGTCGATCATGTTTGACGACATAGTGCAACTGTAACCCTCGGCAGATGAAAGAAAGTTAAAGTCTGTATAGATCAGCGAACTAAGGGTTTAACTATAAACCTTCAGAAGCATGAACACAACAATTTTATACAAAGTTTATTAAAATAGAATAGTTCTACCACTGTCAGACGGTGACACGCTCGGTTGGCTTCAAGGTAAATTGGCAGGGTTGTTTAGCCAATCAGCTAGTCTTTTTCCGTTGGTCGTCGTGGCCCTTGTTCATGGATGGTGACGCTAGCGCGGTCGTGATTGGCTAGTCATGGCTTGATTCATTCCGTCGGGCGTCCGCGGGCACCAACTCCAGTCGCGTTTGGGAATAATCTGGGACCTTTGATTGAGGCTGAGGGGGGTCGCTTTACCCTACAAGGCTATGCATCGTTCGCACTCGGATAGAGTTGCCTAGAGTGTTTCAGGGGTTTGCTCGATCAGTTCATGTCGACATCTCGTATTATGGGAGATTATTGGTGGATTGAGGCTTCGTCATCAACCGTGTTGGTAAGAATTCTACAATTGACAGTCTGATCAGATCATGATAAAGCGCATGTACGAACATCAACACGTGGCTTATTACAAGTCATATGCTTACCTTGCACAGTGAGCAGTTGTCAATTTCGAGGTTGACGTTGACTTCAGTGTGTTCAGAGTATTGACTTGACAGTGGCTGCCGCGGGTGAGTTCCGATCACTAGCGTAAGTCCCATCGCAGTGGATTAGTTCATGACTAACCGCCAGGGTTTAATTAAGGATGACCCGAACTGACAGATAGCCGTATATGGGAACAAACTTGTTCCCTCAGCCTTAAAGATCGATGTTCAGCGTTTAATTGCGCTGTCGGAGCCTTTCCCGTGCCGGCTGATGCGGTCGGTGATCAAGCCCATGTCACTTGTTCAGGTTGGACCCACTGATGTTCAAAAGTCCGGAGCTTTGAGGAGTTCGAACGGCATACTATTATTTACAGCTCGAAACCGTGTAAAATGATAAGTGTTCCGATTCGCGATGAACCTAATCGTGCAAAGAATGCACCCAGCTTCACTTCAGCTCCTCGTCAGCTATATGACACCCCGTGCTGAGTCAACGCCCCTTGCTTTACCAACGACCAGTAAACTCTGGACATCTGCCCTGATCAATGTGTTTGGCTGTGCCAACAAGCAGTGATATATCGCTCGAATCCAGCACGCCATGAATGTCACACGGCCTTCGCTCAGATATGCAGAAACTTTAAGCTTGCGGCAACTGAAACGAGTCTGATAAATGAATCGCATGCGATAAAGCAAAGACTGAAGGACTTGAAGATTGCTCCAAGTGTACAGAACGTCAAACTGTCATAATCACGGAGTGTAAATCAGTCGATTGCCGAATTGCAAGGAGCAGACGGAAGCAGAAGCAGTGTGATGACGGTTTACATTTAACAACTACCCTCTCTCTAGCCATTCAGATATAATTATGATGAGGATCTACATAGATAGTACCTTCAAGGAACTGTGAGCCAGATTTATGGACTCCATGGCCAGATAGAGCAACCACTTTGCAAAGTATAAAATATGTAGCTTCTTCTTGACTAATCTTCCTCCACCATAATTACAAATATACAACATTAAGGAAATCGGTTAGAATTTCAAGACGCTAGCCGCTAGAGAGACTACATAATCATCATATGCATTATGTATCCGCAGGATGGAAAGTGCGCATGCGGCGCTATATGCATATTCCCAGCAGAATGGAAGACCTGCTCAAAAGGCAAGAATCTTGCGAAATTGGGGAAGTGCCCTGCCTTTCAAAGGGGACCAACTAATACCATTCCATGGGAATGCATGAAATTCAAGAAGGCTAAGCAAAAGACGACGCAAGGGACAGGGTCATGAGTTTGTCCCAGGTCATACAGGACATATGGGATAGTGTTATGATCAACAGTGTAGAGGTGATAGGCCCCTAGTTAGCGCAGGTCGCTAATAACAACCCTGTTCACACGGACATATGCCTCCAGGGTTTTCCTCGAGGTTGTTTTACGGTCTTCGGGAACAAAATCGAGCATCGGTAATTAGAGTCTCCTCTAGGAGTAATTATATGTATCTAACTGATCTCGATCAAATTGACTCTGAAGTATCTCAGCCCAGCAGCAAAGAACTATTCATTAAGGGCAATTGACAGAAGCCCAGGTGAACTAAGAAAGAATAAAAATAAAAGATAATGAAGATCAGTATTGGAAAGAATCGGTAACTGGTTTCTCAGTATCTCGGACACCTGATATGTTATCCGGCGACAGCAAAAGTGAATCGCAGTAATAGATTTCAACCTTGAGGAATCACAAACAGTTAACCTTCCAGACAACCATTGCGATAGCAATACGTGAATGCACACCACTGTGTGATTGTGAGTAGAATCTCTTAAACAGTGAATAAGAAAGTGAAGACCAGTTTGGTGTATAAAACACATATCACTGGCCACCAACAGACCGTTCACTAACATCAATCCCCAAGCACAACACATCAACTCCCACGAGAAGGAACAACATCTGACCGCTTACCCAGCATACAACGATCATGTGCTGGCCAGATAAGATTATCAAGATATGCCATTGCGAATATAGAGGGACGGAAACACAATGGGAACGTTGCCACCTAGCAAACCAGCTCAAGCTAAAAGACCAAGACTTGGGTGCTTGCCCTCAGCTCAGAGAAGGAAGACATATATTGCAACCATATAAATGCATGGATTGCCGACATGCAAACTTACAGATACAGAGATATTGAGGACCCGGCGAGAAACGCATACCGACGCAAGTAAGGGAGTAGAGGTTGTTAAGTGCCGGAAGCCTTGCTGTTTACAAAGAGATACCTTTAAATAACAAAGAACCACAAGGTATAATCAAAACCCTTCATTTCTCACAGCCTGTAAGATCTATGTGACTAAATCTTTCGCAATCAACGTGACCTATGAAGCATCAAGCGTGTAAGCTCCTTTATAAAGGGCAATCCGTCGCTAAGTACACCTAGCTCATGAGGTCAGTAGGTTAGATGAGTAGAGCTTCACTACGAAACGACTGCTGTAACTCTGAAACTCCCAGGCTTGATATAATGTTATTGGTTTGCGTGAGTCGGATCGATGGGCTAAGTACAGTGAGTGATGCTTCGGTCACAGAGAACATTCAACACTCAACGACAATCAATGCAAAAACCGCACCTTAACATCATACCACCTCAAGCCTGTGGGACTGTGATTGAACTAGTGACTGAGCAGGAGAAATGAATCTCACTACATAAACCCGCTCTTCCGACAGAAAAAGCGACTCCTCAAGCATGAGTGCTACCAACAACCAAGTACCAACCACCCAACCCAAAGAACAACGACAAAGACGACAAAACACAATCATGTGCAAGATCAGGGACGTTACATATGTCCGTAGTTGCAAAACCCCAGAGACTAAGCATGAGGTGGAAGAATCTGGAGAGGGCAAAGGAAGTCCCAAAACATGTCCCTTACGATATTATTCTCTCAAAGTTGTAACCGAGGACTGTGAGGCTTGTGTGGCAAAGAAGAAAGAGGCTGCGAAAGCGGCGAAGAAAGCTTAGCTTTGTAGGGAAGCATGCAGCCGTGGTCCGACAGTGATTTGCCTTGTTTCACTGGACAAGTCCTTAATTTAGCGAATTCGTATCAAGAGGGCCGTTCTCTCTATCTCATAGAGATATTTAGGCTAATAAACTCGCACATGATATAGCTACACTTGCCCTGTGTTGTGAAGTCGCTCAAAAGGGATAGATTCTTGCCAGAGGTGAATGTTCCAAGTGATACAGCAGTATAGGCCAGACAGTAAGAAGGCAAAAGAAAGGCAAACACGAAAACAAAGCTCTTTATACCGGTACCCCCGAGGTTTGAGATCCAGCCGATGTCCCCATTGCTACCTTTTCAACCGACGCTCTGCGAGATATACAATCTCACCATGGTACGTATGATATCAAGGCGCAGGATGAGGACTGTTAGTATAAGAATGATGTGAAGGAGAAATCTGGTGCCGTGATCAGGAACATTTCTGTGAAGAGCACCCAGGAAGACAGGATGTTGAGTATTGTAAGGACCTTGGGGATGGGGTGCAGGTATATCATGTTGCTATGGTTCTCTGTGATTGGTGATATACTTGTCTCCTAGGAGGGCTGCAGAGGACTATCTGTCCGTGCTCTTGAGTCCCAACGGCAGCACACTCTGTCACATACGACCATACCTGCAGTAGAATACGGGATCCCGTCCGCTCTCCCATAGTCAAGCCCGCAAGGGGCGGATTAGTAGTTGGGTCGGTGACGACCAGCGAATCCCCGCTGTTGTATGTTTTTTTGCCCTTTCCACCATCTACTGTGCCTTTATTTTGCTGGTTCTGTTGGCTGTAGAGAATGTGTCGTGGTTGACTGACGATCTGGGCTGCTGGGTTGGTTGCGGGGTCAAAGTCAGGGCTGGGCAAATTGGGAGGGGAGACTGGCCGGGGCTCATTTGTGAAAACATTGATGCGACTGTAAAATCTGAATTGAAATGATATGGCCTTCCCTATACTTGTTTCGTTGTAAAGTTATGCTGGTGAAGTCGAGTGAACTGCTACAGATAATGGAATCCCCACTCACAATCTGGATGGAATATTTTTCTGTGTCGCCAACAGCCCTTCAATTGTTCTTGGTCTATGCTTAAAGTGCGCCTCATGCGATGTCACTGGGAATCGTAAATGATTCAAGAGTTGGTCCGATCAATTGAAGTTGGCAAACTTGATCTTAGCTACAGGTATTGTCGGACATGCCATATCGTAGATGTCTTGCTTGTCCAAACCCAACGTCTACCGCCAAGTCACCGCCAGCTCAAGCGAAATACATGTCGCCCTCGTTGTTCTGCTTTCCTCTCCTGCAGTGTCCGTTCTTGCATCCCTCGCAGTGATCTTCCTCGTGAGGCGCCTTGGACTTGTCAGAGTACTTGGGTTTCTCGACCTCAACTCCGTTCCACTTCTTGATGCGGTATGTGACTCTGTCGACATAGGTCTCTTCTTTGAGCTTCGGCTTGCTCAGGTGGTTGCATTCAATGCATCGCTGGTGGTACACGCGGACATTGTAGCGGTTGCGGGAGTACTCGCGGATCGTGATGGCAACGACCATGCTCTTCCAGCCGCGAGAGTCACATTTATTGTTGTGGCATACGAACCGCCCGATGATATTGGTGTCGTAGGTACGGATGGCGCCGAGATCCTCGTCTGTTTCGAAGAAGGTGTAGTCGAGCTGGTCTTCCTCAAGTTTGTCGGCGACTTGGTCGTGGAGATCGGGGAACATGGACCACGAGCGGGGCGGCTTCTTTCCTCTCTTGCCTGGCATGATGGATCAATCGCTGGCTGTTTCTGGGTCGTGAGTTGGTTACCGTTGATGTTGCCCGGGAGTCGAAGCTTGGCCGCTCAACTTAGCTGATGCTGGTTGTGTCGAGTGTGTCAGTGAGGCTGGGATGAGAAGGAAGGAATGAGAATCTTGGAAGGAAGAGATGAGAGGGGAGATACCAGAGAGAGGAGATGGCGAGGAAAAGAGAGGGGTGCAGCAGCTTGCATGAATGACGAAAAGTAAACATCACGCACTGCCGCTCGCAGGTGTGCCAGTGCCAACGAAAATGGCGGTCACTTGTCACTGTCAAACAGCTGTAACATCGGGGAAATGCAAAGCGCCGCCCGCAACTTATCACCGGCCGTTTGCACGACAAAATGCTGCCCTGAGAGGCTCCCTAAATAAAACAGGATTATTTAAAGTGGCATGGCAAACGATGGTGTTTCCCACCAGCCCCATTCAACAAAGAGTATTCATGGAAGGCTTTTTCTCTCGGACACTGTTTGTTTTGTACCAGCGGCGCCTATTGGTCGTTCACGTTGTGTTGGTCGGCCTCCCGCATTGAGTATCAACTCTGCGGCCGCCCAACACGGCTTCAGCACTGAAGTGTTGGTATTCCGTGGCAAGTCAACCTTTTATCCATTGAATTGTTTATGCTTTATCTTGGTCATCGTAACTTGGTATCTACCCGACAGTGGCACGCTTCAAGACGCGATAACATATGTGTCATGCACGCGAGGCTTTATAGGCAGATTTGACTTAGACCTGCAGCGCGGCTAGAGCTTCATTACACAGTGCAAGCCTTGTCATATTTCTACGATACTTGCAGTTCATGACTGCATCATCTATCTGAGTTTTATATGCTCAATGTTGAGTCTTTGAAGGTCGCCGAGGTCGCTGGTAACACAAGTTAGAACATATCTTGGTGTTCCCCTCCTATTCTGTCGAGTTAGCCTAGGCAAATTCCTGGAAAATGTCACTTGTGTAGCAAATCTCCTCCTCAACTATTAATAACTACTTCCAGCTCACGCAACTTGACAGGTTTTGTAATAAAAACGTCAACACCGCTTCTTGTTGCTTCCTCCCGCGTACTCTCAGACCCAAGCCCCGTTATAGCTATGATCTTGGAGGCAGCGATTCCATTGTATAGCTCAAACGCTCGTATCTGACGCGTAGCCTCTAGGCCGTCCATCACTGGCATCGATATATCCATGAGTACATACTTGAACTGCCCCGGCGTCTCTTTGTACGCATTCACCGCTTCCTGCCCGTTTACTGCGGTGCGGTATGGCTTTTGGAGTTTCCTCATAGAGTGAGTTAGCATCTTGAGGTTTATGGGGTTATCTTCTACTAGGAGGAACTGTGGGGTCTGGAAGTAGTCTTGCGCTGGGACGAGGCCGCCCAGGGGGCTCTCTACGGCAGGGGTTGGTGGTTGGCTACATGATACCATGTCTGAGGGCGTTGGTAGTGGTATTGTTCCCGGGGTATGTGGGTTGTCTTCTATCTCGGCCCAGAAGGTGATGGCTCTGGACACTGCCCTTTCTAGCTTGTTCGGAGTGAGGCTGAGATCCAGTTAGCGAAATTGAGCATTTTACAAATCAAGATGGCTCACGGTTGGGCAACATAGTCGCATAATCTCGTGCGTCCAGTTGATACCTGTGCTGACTCATATCGTTGAACGACAAGTGCGTTGTTGCACACCACCAGCACTGGTGCATCGGGCCATGATTGTGCTAGTTCTGAAAGGTTGCTCGCTGAATTATCCTGCACGATAACGACATCGGGAGCTAGCCGTTCCACCTCTGACAGCGCGTCTGGTACCATACCTAGATGCTCGAAGCACAGCTCGTTCATCAAAGCTCTGGAGGTCATAGACCCATGATGTGTAGCTTCGAGGCTTTGAGGTAGGGCGGCCAGTCTGGCGCGTAGACCGTGGCATGGGCTCTGTTGATAGACCGCGAACTCGGATGCTGGAGAGCTTGTGCCTGGGAGCATGGGTATCGACACCGTGACTTTGGTGCCAACGTCAACTTGACTGTTGATGGATATCGTGCCGCCAAGCTGATACGTGATCCTTTGGACAAAACTGAGCCCCAGCCCCGCTCCGGTAGATAATTGGTCCTCTTGAGAGAAAGGCTTGAAGATGTTGTTCCGAAGGAAGTCCTCGCTGATTCCCCGGCCTGTATCTTCAACTGCTAGTTCGATCATGCGTTCGCCGCTCAAAGCACCTTGTGGCTGAGATTGTGCCATCGAGACCTTGATGAAGCCTTGAGAGGTGTACTTTAGTGAGTTCCCGAGGAGGTTCATGATAATCCGACGGATCGCACCGGCCCGCGTTTGGAAGCTCCAAGAGAGCGTCGGGTCGTAGAGTAAAAAGATGGTAACCACACCGTCTTGAGGTTGGTTCCTCTGGTCGATGGCTTTTGCTTCAGCGGCTTCTATGGAGTCCATTCGTCGCATGGCTCCAACATCGGTGCTCGTTCTGCTCTTGGAGGGACTGAATATGTGAGCGATCGATGCGTGCTGATAGCTGTGGCCAGCATAAACACTCTCCACTACATCTTCGGCGATCTGGTCCAGGCGGACCGTTTTGTTCACGGTTTGCTCCCTGTTCGGGGGGACAATGCCCAGCTTGGATCTTTCTAAGCTGTCGTCGTTCGTGGTATCTGATCGCATCGACTGATTCACCTTGGTGAAATCCAGTAAATGCTCTGTGGTGTCGAGCATAGTACGACAGCATGTCCCAATCAGGTGAGCGATGTTCTGCTGCGCTGCACCCAACCCAGAGTCATTGAGCAGTTCGAGGCCTAGCGTAATTCCGTGGAGCGGCGAGCGTAGTTCGTGAGATATAGAACCTAGAACGTCTGACTTGGCCTTGTCGGCCGCCAGGGTTTCTATCTGGAAGGCCTCTGATGCCGCCAGTATTCCGAGGGCCCTGAAGAACGGCAGTTCTCCGTCTCTGTCGGACTCACGTCGAGGTGCCCTTGACCAAGCAAACCCGCCGATGGAAAGTAAGCCTTTGAGGGGGTCCCATATAGGGATGAAAGCTACATATCGGGCTCCGTTGAAGGCTTCCTGTAATTCCCGCTTCTCATAGCTTTCATGGTCGCTTCTTGGAGGAGCATTCTGTTGTGATGGCTGCTGCTCTGGTTGGCTAAAACCTGAGCCAAAGTGTCCCGTATTATCGGTGAATGATCGCTGAGCTTGTGAATCAAAGTCAAATATGTAACCTTCAGGGTATCGTCGAAGCATGTGAGAAAGAAGCGCTTGTGAAATGTTGTTGACGTCTTGAGTGGAGCTTGAACCGAGGTCTTTGGAGGATCCGAGTAATTGGCAAGGCGGTTGGAATTTGGCAGTGGGGGTTTCGTTTATACTCGCACTGCTGTAAACGCGTGGAGTTTGACATGACCCATCGAGGGAGAAGTCGTACTGAGTTGCTGTTTCGGGTGAGTGGACTAGAGGGAGATCCCGAGAATCTCCTCTGAAAAAGGCGCAGTAATCTGCGTGGAGAGCCTCTTTAATAACAGTTGCTGCTATGAGAAATGGATTTGATAGCGTGTGTTCCTGGCTTTGGTAGTTAGGAATCTCCAGCGGTGCATGCCCATCATTGTATTGCGTTTGGTCTCCACTTGCTTGATGCTCTGCACCGGGATGCAAATCTTGAAGTGAACCCTTGCGTGAAGTCAAACCCCTCTCAGTGAACCTCTGAAGCCCAAGGCTCATCGCCGTGCTGCGTTTTAAGGAATGCTTTATTCGATTGCCCTCGAGGTGATCCATAATTGTTTGCGACAGCCCTCGAAGGACATTTGAGTGTTTCTCTTCCCAGACCCCACCAGGCGTAGAGTTCATGACGCACAAGACTCCAATGTTGATGCCCCGAGGAGACCGTATAGGCACGGCGGCGTAGAACCTGGCGATGCTGCCAGGGCGGCAGTATGGGCTGGCTGCGAACCTCGGGTCTTTGGCCAGATCCTGGACGGCGATGACCGGCAGCTCTTGCGATGTAGGAGTATCCAATGACTCCTCAGCAGCGCGTAGGGTGTAGTGACAGACCCCATCGGTGCGGGGGATATACGTCCCGCAGAGCAAGAGTTCTTCGTCGCTGTTGTCCAACGATGGGCTGTTTATGAGTGACGTGGAAGGTGTTGCTTCCGCGACTATGTACTGCCTAGTCTTGTCAAACAGCGATACAAGCGAGCGCTCTGTTTTCGTCTGACAAGTTGCCAACTGTGCGAGACCCGTGAGGACAGAATCCGGCGACTTTTCAGGCCCCGCAGCACTGATCTGGCTGAGAGGCCTACATGTTGTGCGCAGCAACTCATCGTACCTGCGAAGTCATGGTAAGTACCGCAATGGCGTGTACATGAACAGGCTGCGATAAGAAGACGTACCGAGAAGTCTCATTCTCACGCCTGTCTTCAGACATATGAGGGTCCCTGGCGCCCGACATTGTCCTGTTGGATTGACGATAGGCATCAAACTCGTCGTCAAACTGAGGGGAGGCAAAGGCGCGGGAAAAAAGCCCAAGGGAAGAATTAAGCAACAGTCAATCGGAAAGCTTCTCCTGTTATCATTGGATGTGTCGCCACCACGACGGAAGCTAAGGGAGCATTACAAGAGATTACTGGCCGTGGATGAAGATGCACTATGCCGGAAAGGATGAGCAGAGAGCCTGGGCCCGGGCCGTAGGTAGAGTCTTTTGACGGTCTAGAACGTTGGCCCAGGGACACCAAAAGACGTTGAGCTGAAGGAGACTCCCGCGTTTGCCGAGCGCGTCCGTCCATGGTCTTTCCGTCAAAATCCCATCCGACCATGGTGACAATTCTTCTCAGTTACTACAGGAATTCGCCAAAATACCACGGCCCATCCAGCTGCCTAATACAAAAGAGAAAAAAACTGATTGTTCAAGTTAGTCTCTGTTCAGGGACAACGCACGCTGTGTCATAGGTAAATGTGGCCTGTTCCGCACCCGGAGCTACCCTCCGGCTCGCGCTACAGTCAAAGTTCAGGGCACAGAAAAACCTGGTTTCCTTCCCCTTACCCTATTTGTTGGGGGGTCATAATGCAGTACAGCGAAGCAAACCACAGAAAGCCATTTCGTCATCCAGAGCTCATAAATCCAAAGGAGACGAGGCCCCCCTGGAGTAAAGCCAAGGTTCCGGAGCCCTCTCCGTCGCTGTCGCTTGTCTGGTTGGTCCAGGTGGATCACATTCCCTGGCTAGTGTCTTTCGTGAGACCCTGAGACGCATGGACCCTAGAACCCTTTTGGACCCCTAGACCCTTGAGAAATATGGAGACCTCGCTGTCTGTTTGTCGCACTGTTCAAGTCTCTATATTCACAAGATTTTGAAGTTTTTATCTTCTTGTGCCTAATTCCAAGGTATGTAACTGAGAAGCTATAGTAATTATTCGTGTACTACATGTATTATTATTGTTGCCTTTTGATAACTCATATGCGTAAAGAGACCCGGAAACTCCTTTCCTTTCCTTTTCTTTTGCTCCCTTGCTTAAACAGACATACAATCGTAAAAGTTGATACATAACACAGTCCCCAAGAGCTCGCAATCACACCACTGCATTTCTTAAAGCGAATCTCTTGTGGACATTTGTGCTCTAGTCGGAGCTAAAGCAGTGACTTGACGCTCCGGCGTGGTGTTTCTGTTGTCGTTTCGCATATATTAGACCACAGAAATTGCACAGCGTTCGAGGTCCTGACGGGCCCTCACGCCATTGTGGCGTCGTGTTAGTATGGCAGGATGTGCAAGACACTTTGGTCGGCAGGGCATTTTCCTGCCAGTGCCACATGTCCTGTCGGTGTTGGTGGCATTGTCTTAACTGGTAACTCTTCCGTCTGCTCCTCTTGTGTGATACTCCTAGATCTTGACACTGGCTGATAATCCCCTGTTGTGTGCTTGTGTGTTGCGAACTATGCAGCGGTTTCTGATCGTTATGTAGATGGCATGGCGCATCGGCGTGGCATGTACTATGAGAAGATTTCGTCTCGTTGGATAATGTAGACGCTATAGCCGATGTTTGGAAGACATTGACATCGCCGAGCGGATGGCCAACGCATTCAGATGACTGGACGCCATGCTGGTTCTGTAAGTAAACATATATAGTCTTGGTAAGTGTCACTTACTTTTAGATGTGCCTGTTTGTGTTCTGGTCTTGTTACGGGTGATCTTGATGATGAGCCGACTTCTGGGCGGGAGGGACGTTGTTGCGGACAGCGACGGCCTTGACATCGAGCTTTCAACTGTACCGGCTGACCCGGTGAAGCGGGACAGGGAATAAGATAGGATGATGTGAGTGAATAGCACATGGCGTTGTGGTATGGCGATCTTGATGAAACATGGAAGATCTTGGGATCGGGCTGTTTCTTATGGATTTCGGGGTATCAGTAGGGTCCAGCACCTCCACAAACCCAACTCGTCCTCTATGATGTCACCTTCATGGGGAGAGGATACTCCGTACAGTACAAATGTAATACATGGATGTACCGCTCCACAGTGGCTGGTTTGGGCTTGGGTGATCTAATTGCTCCGGGTTCTCATGGCTGGTGCGATGTGCACTCAGCACAGTGTCAGCCTGGATTGAAACCCCACGCTCACGCCCCTCTAGGGGTATCGAAACGGGGTTCAGAACATCGTGTCAAAAAGACCGGCAGGGGCAGCGGGGATAATCCTGTACAGGTCGGCATGGGTATTCTATTTCTGTCAGTATAGCTGGCGGACGCTGGTGAGGCTCGTGTCTTCTTATACCACAAGGGGAGGCAGACGGAGGTGCTGTATGTGAGTAAAAAGAATCATTTAATTATGAAAATGCAATACTCATCCGAACAGGTGAGTACAGTTTACGCCCGTCTCGGAGATAACACCCTAAGGAGGACAACGGATATTACAGGCCCAAGCCCTGACCCTAAGACGCGTTCGGCTTGGCACCTTCTCCCCGTAGCTCTCTCTCGGTTTTATGCAGAGGCGTCTCGTAAAGACAGCCAATAATATTTCTCTGCGTATATTTATGTAATTACTTCCATTTCCGTTAATTCCGCCCATTGTGCCAACAGATTCTCAGAGTTAAGCTTTTAGACGTACTACGGGAATTAAGCGCCAACATACAGTGCGCACCCTTACACTAGCTTGACTCGGTAGGTCAGATGTACCTGGCTCCGTGAAGCACGGTAGACAAAAGTCGAGTAACAGACAAGGTGCTGCTCAGGAGGGACGGCCAGCACTGTCATTCTTTCACAGTCGGTCAGTATCTGCTTCCATGCCATGCCTAATCAAGAGTGCTACAAACCTTGGAAGTTGGCTGATGTCCAAGAATATAAACCTAGAGCTAGTGTCTGAAAAAACGTTATGACTGATGGACCGTAATTCATCGCTCATAATGATGTAGCCCCGGGTCGATCCGGTACCTGCCAAATCCCCATGTAATCCTGATTATCATTTCCCAGCATGGAATGGCACATGTGACCCTGCCCAGCCTCTATCCCTCGAGCATCTAAAATGACCCAAACTAAATTTTTCCCCCGTTTTCTTATTCCTGGCATACCCATCACATCACATGGCATTTTCGGATGCCTATTGTTACTTCCCCATTTGGGCGCGTTCATAGCTAGGATATGCCTGTCCAGCAACAGCAAGGCCGTCAGCAAAACACCAACCTTTTGATCCACGATATGTTCCGCGGCGGCGACGACACAACTGTTCACTGGGAACCAACTTGTAAGAAACCACAAAAGCAAATCACCGTCGTCCCATAGCTGACAAGTTCAGCTCAACCAGCTGCTGTTGCGTGGCCTGTAGAATGTCTTGTGTCTCGTGAAGCCAAGCGCCACTGTATAACACAACAAGATGTAAACAACCTCGTGGACTTTGGCAGCCTTAAATACGCGGATAAGATCAAGGATCGGCTCGTCTGTCCCATATGCATTGGCATTTTTGTAACTCCAATAATGACGCCCTGCGGGCACCTTTTCTGTCTGGAGTGCATACAGAAGCATCATAGAACACGCCAGTGCTGTCCGCTGGATAGGAGGAGGCTTCAGGCGAACAGAATACGGCTTGCCAAGGGCGTAATGGATGAGGTTGGAGGCTTATATGTGCTGTGCCCTAACTCCAAGCTTGGATGTACCCGTGAGATGAGGCGGGATTGCTTGGTCCAGCATTTATTGTCCTGTTACTATGCCGCTAATACCATACCGGCAAGGTGTAAATCACAAATAAATACAGATGTTCCCTGACACAAACCTTTGTAAGTGGTATCGTTCTAGACGCCTCTTTCTTTCACCCAGCGAGATCGGTGAAAACGCTTCGAGTTAGTGTCGCTACATATTTGTCTTTAGTTTCTGCAAAGGGCAGCTTTTACGAAACGCAAATCAACAGTGCTAACGACAAGTTGTTCATTACTCTTGTGATGACAATTTTTACAAGGATTGAATGGACACAAACTCAATAAATTCCCGTAGAGCAACCCCCGAATATTGCAATGACATGGGCCCACTGTAATAGTGCTCATCTTCCTCTACGAGGTAAGTGGTTACAGTGGCTGAGCAATTAGATTCCCGCTTACTTACCGACCTGCTGATGCCTGGTGATATCTTCCTCGAAAGACAGCCTGGCCCTTCAGTACTGAGCGCACGCAGCTTTGTGATATGCTTCTGACAACGAATCCTTACGTATATTACGAACCATCATTTCTCAGTGACAAAACTTGTCATGGGCGCTACAGTCTCTCAGCTATGGGCTCCAGAGCCAATTGCAATTGGGTTCATTGGCCTTCGCTCAGCGGGCAAAACGACGATTGTGCACAAACTAAGCGGGAACCAAGAGCCAGCGATGCCATCTGTCGAAAGCGAGTCTCCCTTTCCTACGAGTGGGAGTCATCATACTGACATCAATAGCTGTCGAGATCACTCCTGTGTTCCAGGGAAACCAACAGTTCAAACTCTTCGATTACGCTGGAAACCCTCACTGGAGGCCATGTTGGAGAAGTTTCATGTCCAGGCTCCGAGGCGTCGTGTTTGTTATTGACAGCACAGACAGGGAGGCTCTACAGGAAGCAAAATTGGAATTGGTCGGACTGTTGAAGGAAGAAATGCTTGAACAGCAGCCATTTTTGGTGCTTGCTAATAAGCAGGATGATCCAGTGAGAGAAGCATCCTGACAGGTGCCATCTTGGGAACTGACATGAGACAGAAAGCCATGAGCGCCGCGGAATTGACTGAATATCTCGATATACAACATTATCTTGACAAATCATCGAAATGCGTCAGTACCAGCCTGACATCGCACTTTAAAGCTGATGCTAACGCGTAATTTACAGCGCGTTCAGCCCACGAGTGCCTTGACCGGGGAAGGGTTGGCTGCGGGTCTGGAGTGGGTGCGAAACGCATTAAGAGAGCATCGCGAATGATGTATCTCACTAAAATACTGTTGATGTGAGGATATTAAGGAGATGCCTTTTATTTCATCATTCAGAGAACCACGATGTCGTGATAACGCATTATCGATACGCGACCGCGTTCGCCAGATAACATTCGGAACCGCATTTTTCCGGGCTTATCGTGTCCATTTGTCAGCCAGTCTCGAAGATCAGCCCACCAAATGCCGCTGATGCCGACAAGCCTCATCAACCCAAAAGCTTGTTTCCAGTGTATCATTGATCGCCATTGACATCGCAAAAATGGCTGAGCACCCTTCATTCACTCTCGCCGGTCTTCGTAAGTCACCCCACGACCTCACCATGTGATCTGTACCCCAATTGACCATCCTTCATCTGCAGTTGCCGCTGGCGGTACAGCTGGCTACATCCGCACTCGCTCTACGCCTTCTCTCGTCGCTGGTCTTGGTCTCGGTGTCTCATACGCCTATGCTGGTAAGCGCTCTTCTTCCTTACGAGGTGTCTAATGCTGACAAGATGCAGGCTACCTTCTCAAAACCAACAAGGACTACGGATCTGAGCTTGCTCTCGCCAACAGTGTCCTCTTGACCGGCTCAGCTGTGCCTAGAATCATCAAGACTGGTGGCCGAGCTCCCGTACCGCTTCTTCTTGGTGCTGCGGGCGGACTTGCGACATATTACTACCAGAAGAAGTTCCGTGAGTTTCGATATGGAGTCTGAGAACGTTGAGCATTGGTGGATCGATGGAGCAGTGGCAAAGGAACAATATCTCACTGTATTATACTGTACGATATAGACAATCTGTCCCAGGAATTATGTAGTTTATGTAAGATCCAAGAGACTATTGATAGTTGGGCACAGAACAGGATTTATAATACAGGCTCTGAATCTTAAGCAACGTGACTCGGGGTTATCAACGAAGTCCTGTAATACACTCCGCAATCTCCGGAATGAGAAGTACCTGTGCGATATGGGTGTTACATCGACATCCTCTATGCAGAGTTTGACCACGCTTCTCAAGGTTTCAAGAGCGCCTGCGTTCAGATGGTTACCCTACGCTAGCCAAAAATAGCTCAGACGTGTCGGCTGAAACTCACACTAACCTAAACAAGAAGTTGTAAGTCTTGGCATTCCATGGTGCTTAGTAACTAACGAAACATACACTCCGCCTCCAGTGATCAAACCTTCCGTCGACCCAGCTTCTCATCTCCCGGACTGTACTGAGAATTAGAACCAAAATGCCGCGTAACTTCCAATTCGTCACCGTCTCTAACCCAACAGAGCCTGTCCCCTCTCATGTTAGGAGCTTAACTCACTCCCATGCGGTTCGGCAAAGACATGCCAAGGAGAGAAGACTACGAATGCAGAAACACCAGAAAGACATGTCCAGAAATGCGGAGAGTAGTTCTCTGAACAAGGTCCTTGGCTATGGCCGTGATCCATTTGACGCCCTTCCGAAACAACTCTTGTCTCATGAGAACTTTCTTCTCGACCATTGTATGTTCGTCCCTTCGTTCATGCCCACCACTAACAATACTTACTCTGCAGATGTCCGTGTCGTCGTTCCACACAACGTCAAGACATGCCGTCTATTTAACCAGATGAACGACCATGAAGCACAAGTAATGCGCGATTGGGTCGGTCTCGCCATTACAGACAGCGATCTTCTATGCTCCGTAATTCTCCTCGGCGCATGCCGTCACATCCTTAACAGCAATCCCAAGTCTGGTTTGACTCAGGTCGCATTACAGTACAAATACAACGGTCTCAAGGCACTGCGCCATGCCGTTAGTGGCGCTTCACCGACTGTTAGTGCGTTGACTATTGCAAAAGCTTGTGCTATGGCTTTGGATGAGGTAAGTTTTGTGCTATGTGAAGAGGTTTCGTCTAATAGATGAGTAGGTTAACTTTGGTGAGGCTACTGTTGCGAGACAGCATATTCAGGGTGTGTTTGCGATGATAGAAGCTGCGGGGGGTTCTGAGTGTCTTGATGGGACGGGACTGCTGAAGCGTATGTATCTTAGATTTCTCGAAATGCGGGAAGGTCCAGGGCTACAGTTACCAAAGGGTATTGCTTACTCCAGCCACTGCTGGTAAGGCACCATAGAACCGGCACCATAGAACCCATGATTCAATTCCTTACGTCAGTTTATGTTTTAAATACATATAATTACAACAGACAGTCTTGCTGCGACATGTAATCTTCTCTGCAATTTCGTATCAGTGGTCCTAACGGTTGTTAGTGTCCACTTTGCCAAGCCTTATGACTTCCTATTCAAGTAGAGAATGCCGGCACCGAGAATATGACCAACAACACATACCAGTCCAGGCCATCCACAAGATCATTTCTATTCTTTTGGTTTCGGTGAGCGTGTTTCCCTCATTATCAAGCATCAGCTGGTTTGTAAGCTCTCTCATGAGAGCTGAATGGTATGGTGACATGTCCTGTCCCTTCTCAGCTCTTGCAAGCTTATATATATGTATATCGATGCGCCACTTGAACTCGTCCATCTCAAACTCACAACTCACATAACCTTCTCATCTTTCAAAAACCAGTCTATCACCATGTCTTCACCTCCAACTGCCATCCCCACCAGCTCCTGGGTCCTCGTCACAGGCGCCACAGGCTTTGTCGCCAGCCACGTTACCCGTCAGCTTCTCCAGCGCGGCTACAAGGTCCGAGGCACAGTCCGTGACCAAGCCAAAGCCCAATGGCTCATTGATGATCACTTCAAGTCTTATGCCGAGAGTGGCACCTATGAGCTGGTCACTGTTCCTGACCTGTCTGCTGCTGGAGCTTTTGACGAGGCAGTAAAAGGTGTCTCGGCTGTTGCTCACATCGCAAGTGTCCTTGACTTTGATCCCAACCCCAACAATGTCGTTCCCCAGACTGTCGCAGGAGTAACCTCTGTCCTCGAAAGTGTATCCAAAGAGTCATCTGTCACCCGCTTTGTCTTCACTAGCTCCATCGTCGCAGCAGTCTTCCCTACCGCTGACCAAGACGGTGTCGTCGACCGCAATTCGTGGAACGAATTTGCTGTCAAAGAGGCCTGGGCTCCACCACCTTACGAACCCTCGCGTGCAATGCTAGTCTATGCTGCTAGTAAGGTCGCTGCAGAACAAGCTCTATGGAAATACGTCGACGAGAACAAGCCTCAATTTGTGACCAATGTCGTCAGCCCTTCAGGTATTTTGGGCGAGCCGCTTCACGAGAGACATGCAACTTCATATGGGAACTGGATCTATTCTCTCTTCACCGAGAAGAGGGAGATGATTGACACGTTCCAAACTGGTAGGTCCCATTCATCAACCCAAATCCCTCCCTCGCAACACACTAACATTTAACTACCAAGCATTCTTTGTCGATGTCCAAGACGTCGCCCTCATCCACGTCGCTGCCCTCCTGGATCCCGAAGTCAAGGATGCGCGCCTCCAGACGTGGGGCCATAAAGCTCACTGGAACGATTTTTTGCCCATTCTGCGGGAGCTTCGACCGCAGAGGAAGTTTATTCCTAATTACCCTGAGACGTTCTACCTCAAGCTGTCGACTGACCAGTCTGAGTCCGTTGCTCTCTTGAAGAAGTGGGCTGGTCAGGATGGCTGGAAGCCTCTGAGGCAAATCATTGCAGAGGCCATCAACAACCCCTGCTGGAAGACTGAGTAGAAACCTGATGAGATGTAGCGGGACTTTTAGGTCGTAAGGAATTTGTGGAATGCACTTTTAGAACAGATATGAGCTTGGAATAAAGAAATTATAAAAACTTCTAACCAGTTCTAAATACCCGCTCAGTGTCATAAACCACTTTTAACAATCTTTAAATTATGAAATATCAATAGGTAGACTTTTAAGTAAACTAAGCTATTGCACGATTTCTGCAGAGAAATAGAAATTGAGCTTTTTTTTATATAAACTAGGACAGACTTATAATCAAAGCACAATATATAGCAAATTACAAAGTAGGAAGTGTAGGCATGAGGTCTACATCGAGGTAGCCTGAGCAAAGAATTCTCCATTAACTACCGGGTAGGCCAGTTAATCGACAGAATAAGACAGTCATTAACGCTAACCTCTTGACATGAAGACGTGCTGATAGTGCGGAGATTGGCTATAGCACTAACGCACCTAACAACTTGTTATCTACACCTAAGCTCTCATCAACGCATAAGATTACTAGGCCCATTGCCTCATCAATGATATAGTGCTATTGAGGTCAACTAAACTCTACAGAATAGCGTGGATTTTACCGATTACTCTAGAACCTTATACTGCAACATGAAAGTTTCCGGAGCTCTGGGTCAGTCCCTTCATTCGCATTTGCACATGTACTTTCTGCCAATTCACAAATCGGGCAGCTGAATCGTTGGATTGAAACCCCGCAATTGACGACGGAGCTAACGATGCCAACGCACAAACGCATGCACGCACGCGTAACGGGCGACGCCATTACTGGAATGGAAGCCGATGAACTTTGTTAAATGGTGTATGCCACTTCAAGGTTCAACTTTCCAGCCTTGGCCTAATACCGATGCCCGTTTGGGCCATGCCACTCAACAGTGGCTTCATCCATCTCCATCATCATATCAATATCACCAAGACAAAAACACCGCCCAGCAACAGCCCAGTAAGTATTTCTCCGCTAAAACATCACAAGGCACATCTCCCATCCAACGTCATCCTCGGAAACAAAAATAAACCCTTCCCTCCGTCGGAGTCTGTACCTACCCTTGCCTCAACCCCGCAACTCCAACGGAAAACCGGACCAATCTTGCGGACTTTAGCTCCTCTAATTGGTCACGTCGGACAAGCTAGTTCGTCCAGCCACCAAACACTCATCGTCATGACTGCCAAACTAGGCTGTGAACTATCGAAATGGCATCTTCCAAGCCTTTTTGAACCATGTTTTCTGGGCGCGGCTGACGGAAACCTCGGCTCGACGTCATACGTAATGTGATGGGGGATTGAGTTAAAAAGACAGTAAGTCCGCCGTTGACCCAAGGTTTGGTGGACTTTCATTACATCATACTTCACAATGGCTCTTCATCGTGTCCTCACCTTCTTGAGTCTTTGGCTAGGCCTAGCTGCTGCTGCTCAAGGCCATCTTCACAAACGAGCTGTTTCTTCTGAACCTCTCCCACCCAGCGAGGATCCATGGTACACGGCTCCAGAAGGCTATGAGAATAAAGAGCCCGGCACTATTCTTCGTCTACGTCCTGCACCGGGAAATTTGACTCGCATCACTGGAAACAGCTCTGCGACGTATAATATTCTGTACCGCACTACAGACAGCCAGTACAAGCCAACATGGGCCGTCACAACGCTCTTTGTGCCTAAGCTTGGGGCCAACAGCACTGCTGCGACCCTGTTCAACCAGAGCGCTTTGCTCTCGTACCAAGTTCCCTATGATTCAGCAGATGTGGATGCTAGCCCCAGTTACGCAGTGTACTCCGCCGATGGCGTCAGCAGTCTCGAGCTTTTCAACGCTGCTTTAGGTCTTGGCGTGTTTCTCAGCGTTCCTGACTACGAAGGTCCTCTTGCGTCGTTCACGGCAGGTGTCATCTCGGGCCACGCTACCCTCGACTCAATCCGCGCTGTTCTCTCTCTCGGTCTAGGTCTGAACACAACAAACCCTCGCGTTGCCCTGTGGGGATACTCTGGTGGCGCGTTGGCTAGTGAATGGGCTTCTGAACTTGCTGTGCAATATGCGCCTGATCTTCAAGACACAGTCGTTGGTGCTGCGCTTGGTGGCTTGACACCTAATGTTACTGCTGTCTTGGATGCTATTTCCGGCAAAGACGCTGCTGGTCTTGCTCCAAGTTCCATCCTCGGATTGACGAGCCAGTATCCTGACGTGCAAAAGTACGTTCTCTCGCAATTGAAGACGTCCGGAGAAAACAACAAGACTGCCTTCCTAGCTGCCGAGAACTACACCCTCGCTGAAGCAGGCGCTGCATTTGCGGGAGTCGATATATTTGACTTTTTCAAGGACGGCGAGAAATTATTCCGCGATCCTCGCGTTCAGCGCATCGTCAACCGCGATGGTATAATGGGCTACCACGGCGTTCCCCAATGGCCCATCTTTGCGTACCAGGGTGTACATGACGAGATCAGCCCTATTGCCAACACAGATAAGCTCATTGAGCGATACTGTGATGTAGGGGCTAATATCTTGTATCAACGAAATACTGTTGGTACGCACTCGCAGAACTTCGTGCTTAATGCTGCTACGGCTATTCAGTGGTTAGCTACTGTTTTGACGGGGCAGTATGACAAGGCGTACAAGACGGAGGGATGCACTATCCAGAATGTCACGAGGAATAGTACTGCTCTTCCGTTGAGGAAGAGAGGTATGCCTATGAGGGTTTATGATTTGTGGTAATGGGCTATGAGAAGTTATGATGCTTGGGTCTGGTGCTGATATGACGGTGTTCTGGGTCGAGATCGATTGCTTGCTCTACATAATGTCGTATAATATTCTATCAGTACATACTAATGCTATTTCTATTTTGGGGACTTTCTATACTACCTGTGAATACTGTCGAGAGGCCGCTAGATGCTGAAGGGCAACCGGCACTCTCATGATTTTGACATCACCCTTACCAGGCATAAAAGACAACAGCAACAGCAAGAAACCCAACAAGATAAGGTCCAAGAACCCCCATCGAGACCCTCATAAGCTTCGCCATGAGCCTCTCCATATCCTCACTATGCGTCTTCCGATCATTGACCCTAGGAAACTCAACATCCGGTACATCCTTCCCCAAAAACTCACAAAGGGGTTCCCATCCATCACCAAGCGAATACTCCAACCGTCTCTCCTTTGGTACAGCTTCCCGAACCTTGCTATAAAATTCCTCATACGTATGCCTCGCATTAGCGGGCGTAATGGCCTCCACAGAGTACTCATCCACAGAGAAGAAACCGGCGAGAATCTTCCTCATGGCATGCAAGGCTCGAAAACGCAAAACATACCACGTCAAGAACTTTTGAAGCCAGGTTGCCTCAAACACAGAGACCAATATCTCCGAATGAAACGACGGCCACCAATCTTCGAATTTCCTCTGGACAATGACAACTTTTGCATCGGGATGCACCTTGATGAGCTCCAAAGTAAACGTCGACGCTATATCAGTAGCAACATCGTAATCACCCCATAAGCTCTGCCAATCCTCTCTGGTGAAACCTGGGCGAGGACCGTTGTGAGTGTAGTCTGGGAGATGGATAAGGTGAGGAAAGGTAGCTTCCGCTGCTTGCTCGAGTTTCCCCCAGGGTTCGTGCCATTCGTTGTGTAGAGCGTGATGGGCTTTGTAGCCGAGGATGTGGTATGCTGCGGCCATGGACGCTGTTCCTGTGCGGTAAAGACCTGCGTGAATGATTTTTATGCCGTCCTTTGGCGGGCTGCTTCTAGCGGCGAGGGACGCCATTCCGACCCGGTAAGAGAAAAAGAGTTAAAGCTGAGAAGTGCACAGGGCTGAAAGAATGATGGGCTTAGTGGGTGAGGATCATAGCGTAGCGTTGAGAGAAGAGTATAGTCTCCGTGTCAGTCGGGTTTATGTAAGATTATGAGTAGGCAATGGATTCTGGAACGAACTTTGAGAATCTCACTTCCACCAGACTGATCGTCCGTCGGAAACAGCACTGTATGCCGGTTTGAAGATATTACGTCCGTTCGAATGAATACGTGTTCTTGCTTTCGTGTACGGTTTCCCAACATCGTTTCCCCGCAACGTGTAACGGACCGGGTTCCCAGATGAACAAAGTTTTCGGCATATCGTATAAGGTTTCAATATTATTTCCTATCTCGTTGCCACAGCAGTAGCACTCCATGGGTTATTCTCATTTTGGAAAGAAATTGAAACCGATTAGTCGTCTGAAAGCTACAGAGTAGTATTTAGTATATTGATAATGGTTAGCTTGGCCTGGCTACGATATGTTGCACGGATATAAAGGGCTTCGGTAGTACAAGGTGAAGAGGGGTTAACCACACGATGTATTTAGTCTGGAAATAAACCGCATTTAGAAAGGCTCAAAAACTAGTAATTGGTTATCCTTCCATAAACAGATACACAAAACCACTGCTTGAATCGTGATGATGGCAACATCTCTATCGCGGTCTATGACTCCTCGATGAAGGAGAAGGAATCTTAACAAAACGAGTAACAACATGTAAATGTATCGATACCCTCTACCATTCAAGTATCAGCTGGCAATCACGAAGGTATACCTGAAGTAATAGTCATCGTTAAACGTGAAATAGTAGGATCTCGAGGCACGAGGCCTCGATATGCATGCGCTCTTGGCCGGGCTTGATTCCCAGTAAAATACGAGACCATACATACGTTCTATACCTATTGTTTACGGTTTTATTCGTGACTCGAAATAGATGGGATTGCTAACTGATGTCTGTAGGTTGGCGGAAGAACCAAATATTGAACCCGATAGACTTTCCAGGGCTGCTAGTGGCACTAATCCGAGCTCTATTCCGATTTGTTATGCAGCTTTGCTATCTCCTCCAGTCTCATTCGCTCAATTCAATATAGACGTCAAAAGTCCAATGTTGGAAGTCTTTGCTCTACTCTGATATTCCACTGAAATCCCACGTTCTTGGTTCCCCACGCTACCCCAAGTGGGTAAGCCAAGCCGTTATCACAAACGCTCCCATTGGCTCGATTGAGATCACGACAGAGGCTACTAACATGGCGACATGTCAACTTCACGTCTTAAAGACAAAATCTTCACGAAAATGGTGATGTCATGGAAGTGATAAAGTCCCGGCAGTGGTTCATTCTACGCGTCAACGTCATGTTTGGGTCGTTTGGGGAAAATGCTCCGATCGATGCATCTAGATTGTGCATCCATCACTGTACTCTAATCTCTCTGTGCATCGCTCTTAATTATAGAAAGAGCAAGAGTTGTTGCAGATCTTGTCGAGGTACTTTTGATGCGGTAGTGGCTAATGTGAGAGTGGATGTACCGCTACTTATGTGTATCGACGTTGCATCGAAATGACAAGTTGAAATGGATGAAACCTCATGAAGATCTGAACAAGGGACGTATGGTGCAATAATACTAGACTGAGACACCATTCTCACCCCGCAAGCATATTTATTCGACAAGTTGCACCTTAACTTTCAAGTTCCTGACAATTTATCTCACAGAATCTCGAGACGCGGTTCTACACGATGGCCGCTGACCTGAAGAACGATTCGCCGCCGGACCTCAGTGATGAGGCCGGCACAGTCGATTCTAGCTCGCCAATAAATGAGAAGGCACTGCTTCGCAAGCTTGACTTAAAGCTTCTGCCGGCAGTTGGGATTCTGTATCTGCTGTCGTTCTTGGACCGCAGCAATGGTATGGATGATCGCAACAGAACGGCGTGATGTCGAGCTGACATAAACGGATAGTTGGCAATGCTCGCATTGAAGGAATGATTGACGATCTTCATATGTGTAAGATCAACAAGTGCGTGCCTGGAAACTGGATTCTGACATTTGACAGCGGGTAATGAGTATCTCACCGGTCTAACGCTATACTTTATCGGTTATGTTCTCTTCGAAGTTCGTCGCCTATCATTGCCTCCAAGCATGTATCTGACAGCTCCAGATCCCCTGCAATATTATCCTCAAGCGAACTACGCCCCGGCTTTGGCTTCCAACACTCACCGTGGCCTGGGGTATTGTCGCCACTCTGCTCGGTATCGTGCAGAACAAGACGGGTTTCTTCATTGCTCGATTCTTCCTGGGTGTAACTGAGAGCGGATTGTTTCCCGGTAGGTTCACTTGTGAGGGCTTCTGTTTGGAATAATTGTACTGATGGTGAACAGGTGTTGTGTACTACTTCTCTATGTGGTATAAGCGACGCGAGCGACAATATCGTATCTCGCTGTTCTTCAGCGCTGCATCACTCGCTGGTGCCTTTGGTGGTATCTTGGCATATGTAAGTCAACTTGACTTCATTCAGGCAGCTAGACTAAAGGAATCAGGGGATTGGTAAGATGGCAGGTGTCGTCTGGGATAATGGCTGGCGATGGATCTTCATCTTGGTAAGCCGCTTCGCCAACATTCCCCAGGTCAAGCTGACGATAAGCAGGAAGGTATCGCCACAGTAGTAGTCGCCGTCGCGGCATACTGGTTCATCGAAAACTACCCCGATACATCAAAGTTCCTCACAAAATCGGAGCGCTCCTTCATTCACGAACGCCTGCATGCAGACAGTGACGCGATTCGGGAAGAGAAGTTCAGCTGGGCTGCCGTACGTGAGGCATTCCGTGATCCAAGTTGCTGGCTCTATGGGCTGGGCTTTCACACTATGAGTCTACCGCTGTACACACTTTCGCTTTTCCTGGTAAGACACCTTGCTCTTAGGTTAGAAGTCCTACTAACGGAATTAGCCGACCATTATTAAGGACCTGGGATACAAAGCAGCAGTCGCACAGCTCTTGACAATCCCGCCATACGCCGTCGCCTTTGTTACAACTCTAGGCGTCGCTATCGCCTCTGAGAAACTCGCTAAACGTGCCGTCTTCATTGCGGGTTCCGCTGGTGTCGCAGCAATTGGCTATATCATCCTTCTCGCCAATACCAACCCCACCGCTAGACCTGGAGTCTCGTACGTTGGAACTTTCTTCGCCGCAGCCGGAATCTACCCTGCTACTGCTCTTGTCCTCAGTTGGCCAGCCATCAATGTGTCTGGACAGACGAAGCGCGCTATCGCGAATGCTATGCAAATCAGTATTGGAAATCTTGGTGCCGTCATGGGAACGCAGCTGTATCGATCTGGTGATGGGCCTCGATTTGTAGTTGGGCACTCTATGGCTTTAGGATATCTTGTTGCTAATATTGTGGTTGTGAGTATACTTGGTTGGAGATTGAAGAAGCAGAATGATGCTCGGGCAGCGGTGAGTGAGGAGATTAAGCACGTTGGAGAGGTGGAGGACTGGAGAGGCGACACTGATCCCCGATGGAGGTTCGAGTATTAACTTGAAGCGAGAGATAAGAGAATAGTATGGAATATGGCGGTGGGTGGCTTTGAGAATGGTTCATGGGAGTAACGATGATCAGACAAAAAGTATGTAAATTGCCAGTACCAAATGCCAATACCCTCCAGCCGACTACGTAGCAACATGCACTCTCCACCAAGCCACTCGTCCCTACAGGCTCGACGTCGCCCTTGCTCTCAGGCTAGCGCCAACCTTCCACAGCAATAACGGTGCAGCCAACTCAAGCGCCAACTCCGCAAACGCCATCGCACTGTTTCCCCATCCATATCCAAGCGCGGCATACATCTTTGGCGTAAACAGCGGGAACAAGAAAGCAGCTAAACTGCGAGGAAACTGCTGCGCCGCGATAGCACTTGAAGTATGATCCGGATAAGCATCGATCAAGTACGCTTGTAACGGCATACCAGAGATCTGCATGCCGAACATGGTGATGAACATGGCTACATCGACCCATGCCCAGTGAACTCTGAACTCAGCGCACCAGCCATAGACGATGAAGCCAATTGGCGCGATGAAAGCGCCCATTGCCATCAGTGGTACTCTGTTTTCTGGTAAATGCTGGCCATTGCGACGCTCGGTTCTGCGAAACCAGTAGTCCATCAACGGAGCACCGAGTTGTGATCCTGCTAGTTCACCCAAGGCACAAGAGATGTAGTGCAAACCACTTATCTCAACAGATTGTCCGTAATGCTGTGCCCAAACCTCTGCGAAGCTTGAGAGCACGATATACAAAAGACCATAGCCGATAGCGGAGATAACAGCCGCCACTTGGATGATGGGGTGGAATGCTAGAAGACGAAGGGGACGGGTCACAGCTTGGGTTAGGACCTTTCTCAAAGTATGTCCCCCCTGTGTGCGTTCTGCGTAGGTGTAATATGGCTGACCCGTCTCTTTACGCAATTTCTTAGCCCGCCTCTTGAGAATTGCAGGGGCATATGTCTCGCGGAACGTGGTGAAAGAGATAGCAGCCATGGCGACTTGGAACATCGAGGTCGACCAGAACATCCATCGCCATGAAATTCTATCAGTCATGAAACCGCCAATAACTGGGCCTTTTATAAGAGTTAACAACGTGATGTTCAAGGGAATGAGGTTTAGATTTACCTGTTGCGGCGCCGATGAGAGGAATGACAGAGTACCATCCAAGAGACTTGCCACGTTGGTCAGGACGCCAGATATCACCTAAAACACCACCTCCAAGTGCATAAACAGCACTTGCGCCAAAGCCAGCGAGGAAGCGAGTACCGATAAGCATCTCCTTACTATTTGCAAATCCGCACGCGAGATTCCAGACAAGGAACCAAATATTAGAGACATGAAGAATGGTCCTCCGCCCATAAACCTCAGACAAGGGTCCAATGACAAGAGGACCAAAGGCAGTTGCTAAAAGGTAGATACTCAGGGCCATGACGGATTGGGTAGCTGTCATGTTGAGGTCTTTGGCGATGACGGAGAGCGCGGGGGCCATTACTGTTGAAACGAGAATGCGGTTGAAACCTGTTATGGAGAGGACGTTTGTTACAGCCCATTTTCGCTTTTCTGGCCAGTTCTTGGGATTATCGCTGTCGAGTTCATTGAAAGCGACGAGGTATGGATCTGGTGGGGTACTGTTGAGTACACCAAGCTCAGTGTCGAGAACGGGTTCTTTCACGTCCGCAGTCATCTCAATAATAGCATAGATAGCATGCTCAATCGAAGATACGTTGCTAACGTGAAGATATTTATACCCCGCATCACACGCAAAATTCACAGCCGGAGTCCGATTCCTCCTGGAAAGGTAGTGCTTACGGAGGTAGCGCGGAGCTATCGGACGTGATGTCTGATTATCAGATCCTTCTTATCAGATCGGCAAATTAGCGGCGTTACTTCCATCACCAAGCGAACCAATGTGAGACAAAGTGGCTTGCTGAAACCTTGCAATTGTCGGGGTTGAATGACTCAACGTGTGAAGGATTCGAGGCTAAAGACAAAAGAACCCGACTGATCCGAGGCAAAGCTGAAACCGGAAGGCGGAATGTTCATGTTTGGCGAAATTGTTCAAAGAGCATGAATGATATGCACTGTTATGTGAAGTTTGTCATGTCATTTACGCTATAGTAGTAACTATTGGTTTACTTCAACGCCTCCAGTTCCTTCTTCTCACTATCTCCCAACAGTCCCAACGCCTCACGACGAGTTGGCGCCGATGCATCAAAGTACGGCTTCTCCGCCAAAGAAGTCACGCGCGTACCGTGTCGCGGCTCGCGTCCGCTATAATCCCAGCTGGCGTTATGAATAGTGATACTTTTCTTTGTCAGTGTTGCTCAACATTTGGTATCAAGGTACTCACCGATTGTCCCAAAGCGCTGAAGTTCTTGGTGTCCACTTGAAGCGCACTTGGATATCGACATTCTGCTCATAGACATCATACAGGTAATTGAGAATGACATCGCTCTCCGCTCTATCAAGACCGACAATTCGATCCGTCATTGCGCGGTTCACCCAAAGAGCTTTCCAGCCTGTAGCAGGATGAACGCGAACGATGGGATGAACACGCTCAATATACTTTGGACCTTGTTCGGGGTGATCACGGTCCAGGTAGGGATGAGCAGAGCGGTAAACAGCCTCCCGGCCATCAATGATCTTACGGAACTCTGGGGACAGCTTCTCGTATGCAGCGTAACCTGAAGCCCACAGAGTATCTCCGCCGACAGATGGAATAGTATCGTTGTGAAGATGCGTGATGCCTGCTGGCTGCTTCTCGTGCACTAGATCTGTGTGCCAGCGAGATGCACCGCCAGGTTGACGGAAACTGGCTGGGCGCTCTGTGGCCATGAGATCGGGCCAGAGGACGCTTACACCTGGAACGCCAGGGACGTGAGGGACTTGGGGCTGTGGCTGCGTCAGCACCTGTTATGATTAGGATTGGATAGGTGTCACTTACATGAACTTCAACTTCACCGTACCATTCTCCAAGCTCCTTCTGCTGCTGCGGCGAAAGATCCTGGTCTCTGAAAAACACAACACTTCGCTCCGCAATAAGCAAAGCCAGTTCATCTCGCTGCTGATTAGTGAGATCCTTCAACTGAAGACCCTCAATCTCAGTTCCGATGTATGCAGTCAGATCAGTGACTTTAGTCGCAGCGGACAAAAGGCTCTTCTTAGACTTGTCAGCTCGAGCGCCTGCATCGATGTGATCGCGAGGCTTGTCTCGAATCTTGTAGACATCATCAAGATACAAGGGGCGAGAAGGACGATAGGGATAGCCTTTGGAGAGGTCTATACCCGATTTCTCCAGACGCTGTTTGGCTGGGTTGGGGATTTTGAGAGTGTCTTTGATGGGTTCGGCGACATCCTTGATGCTGGGGTCAATTGGGGCTGGGACCATTTTGGACTAATTGGGCTTAGGATTCTTATTTGATGATTCAATTTTGCACCTTGCGATTGATTCTCTGGAATTATAGCAGCATACAGCATCTTGATATACAACAATCATCCCCTCACTACTGTTGCAATGACCCCAACTCGGCCAGTCACGCCATGATGGCACACAATGACCAAGACTTACTGCGACAAACCTCATTGGCCAGCATTCGACATGCGATATGCAAACTGATTGCAACATAAATAATTATCCAATCTATTTCGTGAAAGATCGCGCAATAAAGGGATCTTGGCTCAAAGCGGAAATAAGAGCACATCGTTTGCAAGCTGATGGTGTCGTGTAATTGAAGATTTGTAAGACTCGGACGAGATATCAACCCCTCATTTCGTTACGTTGCTGACGAATTAACTGTTGCAGTCGCTAGTTGTCCGCTGTTTATAACCGAAAAGAGAGATCTTGGTGTTGCAGCTGCAAGTTAACCTCTGCTCTGGTTGAACTAGTCTATCGACTACACTCACCCATCAAGTGACCGAGCTGCAGGGTATAGCGTTATATACAGAGATATAACGGAGACACCGTTGATAAGACAAATAGGAATTCATATTAGACATAGACTCTATACTTTGAGCTCTTACAACTTCGCTCGCGGAACGGCAGCAAGCTCCTGACTCTCACTACTCCTCCAAACAGCCGCAGCCTTGGGCTTACTATCCTTCCACTGCCACTTCGCCTGACTCTGCTTCTCCTCCACAAGCAACTTATGCACAAACTGTCCGAAAATCGGCAACATCTTGAATCCATGTCCACTATCACCACTCAACACCGCCAAAGTCGCATTAGTACCCGGAACGTAGTCAATGATGAAATCCGAATCATCTGTGTCAGCGAACCAGCACAGATGCTGGTCAATCAAAGGACGGTCTGCGAGTTGGGGAAAGACTTCTTTGAGAAGAAGACGGATGTGCGTTTCGTCCTCGAGAGGCATGAATTGTGAATCTGCTAGTTCGGGGAAGGGGATTGAGAGGCCGTCTTTGGAAAAGGCGTAGTTTGTGAAAGCACCGCCCATGTGGCAGAATTTGAGCTTCTTGGTTTTGAGATCGGGTTCGAAGAAGAAGGCGAGGTCGCGAACGTTGGTGACGGGGATGCCCTTGAGTTCGGCGGCTTCATTGTCTGTGAGCTGGATGTGCGCGACACCCCATGCACGACCTGTCATTTGCTTTCCAATACGGGGAAGAATATTGGCCGCGTCGGCACCTAATGCCACTATGGTCTTGTCTGCTGAGTGGATGGTGCCCCCGCGCGTTCTGGCACCTATGCACTTCGTCCCCTCTCGACTTGAAGCATACAATAGCGACTCAACTTCACCATCCTTGGTTCCGAGATGAAACTTCACACCAAGCTTGACGCACTGCTCATACACAGCTCTCAAGGCGTTAGCGGAGTGGCCGTAACCAGCGAGTTTGTTGTGATATCCAGTAAAGCCAGTAAGCGGACCGCTGAACTTGGGGACGAGCTTCTTGATCTCCTTGCTGCTATTCACACGGGTGGTTTGGCCATTGAATGCTGGATTCTTCTGGAGTGATTGGAAGTAGCTCTCCACTGCTCCTTTGGTATTCTGTGCGGCCTTGCCGGAAGTGACGTTGAGAAAGCCGGTTTGATGGTAATGAGGAGTGTACAGCGGATCAGACTGCCATTTTCGAATTGCGTCCTACAAGTTATTGTTGAGCATGGAATTCAAGTCCAAGCTGCAAGGTAATCGACTTACGAGAGCTAGTTGGGTGTAAAAGTCATCGGCGTACTCGGCACGGATGACCTTGTTCAGATCATAAGCCGCGGAGAAGCGGCTCGGCACGTCGACATCTTTCTCGAGAATTGTGATGTTCTTGTAGCCCTTTTGAGCGAGTTCAAATGCTGTGGCCAACCCGAAACAGCCGCCTCCGAGGATGAGGATCGATTGGTTTGTGTTTTCTGTAGACATTTTGCCAGATTATAAGCTTTGCTGGCGGTGATGGGGCGGAGGGCTATTCCGGTGAGTGGCCAATCGTCAACTCGATTCCAAGGCTTCTACTGAAATACAAAAGCGATTATAATTATGTATTGCAGTAAAAACAAAGGAGAAGATAGACGAAGGGTATGGCTGCATTTAAAAACCTCCAAGCCATCAATTGTTCTGGAAGAATGGCTAGCAAGCCCGCATCGGGTCGTCATCCGATATCGCCAAACATCACGGCATCATCTGGTTGGATAAGATAACGAATTTTGGAGACGAGCTCCTCACGAGGACCACAGAATTCGTTAGCGTAGCCGCCGCAAAAGATACACCGTCCGCCACCAAAGATAACTCAACCTCCACTTCTTCCCCGCTTCATCGGTGTCTACCCCGGATTATGGGCATCATGTGGTCTATGGGTCTGGGAATATGGCATTGGGATACTACACCGGTGGAATTAAAGATGTATCTCTGAGGCTTATCTAATGCCATTAAAGATATGTTATGATGTGTGAGAAACCACCTAATGCTAAGGTCTGCTTTTGAGAGTCGAGGCATTATCTTTCGCCAATTGCTATATGTTGACTGTTCATCTCACCGCATGCAATGCCGGTTCGAATCAGATGGAACTTACGCATTTAGAAATTCTTTGCTGTCTCTAATTGTCTGCGGTTTCGTTGCCGAGAGCCGGTCAGGACTCAAACTTTGGGTCCAAGCCTTGTATCACGGAAGCCATCCCGAGCCGTCGCCGCTCGGCCCCACTAGAGCATGATGCCTTCATATCTCTATCGTACCATATTGATCTGCGACTTCTGAACTTTATATTCATCGTTTACATAATGACTCGAGACCTCAGTTTCCTCTGTCGATAAATGTCCAATTGGCGACTCCATGTCGAACCTCGCCGGTGCAAATGTTTACTCCCGGGTAGTTGATCCCAACTCATGCTGTAACAATGCCATACCTCAGCAACCCCAACGAAGCACCAAGTAGAATCGCCAACGGCGGTGCGACACCAAAGAATCGTCCTCCCACAAAAGCCGTTGCAGTAACAACAACCCACCAAGGATCGTCAGCAAGACTCTTGCCAGACTGGAAGCCCTGATCTATATATCCAACCTGCCAAATCCTATAGACAGCCGTGTAGATCAATCCAACAGCACCGGCATTGATGCCTCGCACCGCAGACTTAACCCAACGTCGAGATCTCAAAACTCCCCATACACCCATTGTTCCATGAACGAGAACCATACCGGGGACAAATATACCGAGGTAGGCAATCAGCGCTCCCGCAATGGCAGGATATCCATTGTTCGCAGCTGTAAGGCCACCCAGGAACACAGCAAAGTTAAAGTTTGGTCCAGGGAAAGCTTGGGCTATAGCTAGACCAATGAGAAAGTCACGCGGTGTAACCCAACCCTCAGCGACGATGTACTCGCGAAGCAGGGGAATGACGACAGGACCACCTCCAAAGATGATAGTCCCAGCGAGATACAAATTTGCAAAGAGCTTGTAGAGGAGTGGTGCATCGGTCAGTGTGGCTCGTAGGACAATGACGACGATGAAGCTGACAAGGAACACTGCGATGATCGCGGTGCCGGATTTCCATGAGAAGTTGAGGCGATATTCCTGGGGTACGACTCTAGGTTCGCCATCTCTCTGCTCGGTAGATTCCTGTTCGCGAAGAGCAACTGTTGAACTATTGACGTTGCCCGTTCCATTCTCAGCGCCCTGGGTGTTCTCATTTCCGGTAGGCCTTCCTCTCCTCACCCGAAGAATAGTGTTCTTGACAGCTCGAACCGGACGGTGTAGCCAGCGGTAGTCGTAAATGACAATGCAACATCCGCCTGCAACAATGAGCGCAGGGAAGTACCAGAGAGCATTATACAGCATTCCGGCAGCGGCTGTGATTGACAAGACCAGTCTAGTAGGTTGATCCGTGATTGCTTTGTCTGAAAGCTCAACTGCTGCTAAGGCGATGATCCCGACTGTCGCGGCGTTCAGACCTGATAGGAGGGCGTATACCGCGCGAGGTAGAGTGTCGCCGATGTTGGAGACGCCAATTGAGAGGCCAAACATGCCAAAGCAACCAGGTAAGCTGTTCGTGGGAAATTAGTTTGGTACAGAGTTTCATGACTTGGATCGTGAACTTACCTCCAAATAAGAAACGCAAAGATAGCTTCGAGTACTCCGCCATGGATCAAGTTGATGCAGTACAGCATCTTGGTGCTTCCCGGACCGGAGAGGGCCTGAGCGACGCTGAACAGCTCTTGGTACTGTTCGTGTCTGTTAGTCTTTGTTCAATTTGCAGGGCGACGCAAGCCTACAATTTGCTCATCGATCCAAGCCAATTTGTTAACGAATTTATCATGGAACTTGTTTCGTCAGTAAAAGCACGCAAAATCGCGAGGGTGAGTGTTTCTAACAATCTTGAAGTGGACAGGCGGTCCACCAAATGAAGTGAAGCCGAGATGCCAATTGACCTTCAGCGTCTGCAGACCGCGATCTGCGGCTCTACGCACGGCGTTTTCCCAGCCGCCGACGACCATTTCGAACTCTTTGAGCCAGCACCAGAGCCTCAATTGATGTATTTGGAGGATGCAATGGGATAAGTGACTCACGCAATGGCGATTTAAGCTTCATTTTAACTTCTGGCGGTCACGTCATTGGATCTAAACCTCTTTCAACTCTTGGCCGCGATTGACCAATTATCGTGAGGGAGTGCCAGAGACCTGTTCTCTCACCGTGATAATAATTGACCTTGCAATCTTGAGCCAGGATCGATAAATGAATTTTTTATTGCTAATGTTAGTTTTCTTGGCGACGGTCAGCCAATGGTGAGATACCGCTTGCGCACGTGGAATGACCCTGGAGGGCATCTCTCGACGCACAAGTTCACCGTCTGTTTCCAAATCCTTATGTATTATCATGAGCAAGATAACTAATAAAAACAGGATTGAACTTTCGCTGCAAGTCATCAAAGCAGTATCACTAACAAGACTCCCCTCTACATTCTCCAAATTCGTTAACATCTTCTTCCTATATCAACCGAAATCTCTGTATCGGCACGCCTCTGTCCTTCAACCTATGCTCTGACATCCGTGAATCGTAAACTCTTTCGTTATCCATGTATTCCTCATATTCAAACTTATGTATCCAAAAAGGAACGTATTTTTCATCCATTTTAACTGCACGCTCGGCATACCCAATGGGCAACGGAACCCCGTCAAGCCGTGGATCTGAAAAACTTAGAGGCTCACCCTCCTTCCAAAATGCAAGAGTCCATGTGTTGATACACCACAATTTCTCCCAGCCGTGAAAGTCATCACCGAGTAAGGCCTGGCCGTCAGAAAATCCCGGATGATAGCACGGTCCAACGACCTTGTAGGATCCATCTTCTGGCTGAGGGCGGAGAACCAAGTTGCTGGACAGGCCAAGCAGAGTTACTATTATATCACCGTCGCAGCTGTCTAAAGGGACGCACACGAGGGCGCCATGGCGCGTTATTGTGCAAGCGGTTGCCACAGCACTCCTGTGATTATATGGTATACTGAAATAATCGTCCGAGATGGCGTTGCCTGTAATCCACTGACGTATCATTTGTCGTCCAATTTCCAGGGAGATTGTTGTCCAAGAAGGAGTAGATTCAGTTCTTAATGTACTGTGATCCAAAAGGTTACCAAATGTCACCATGGCTATCAGCTCGTTGAGGCATTTATCGTCTCGATAAAAGTAATCTTTGCCTGTGAGGTTTCGGAACACCTTGAGAACATTGGTGATGTAGTCCTCTAGTAGTTCGTAATCTTCTCTCGGGGGTAGATCCATTATACTGTTGCATATTTCATCACAAGGAACGCCCGCTACCTCTAATAATCCAGTCTTTATCAACCTCGCTGAAGCGGCAGATCTTGCACTTGCGTTACTGAAGAGCTGTAGGAGGCCCAGGGGTTTTTGTAAGTCCACAACCCAGCTGGGAGATATGGTCGAGTTACAGAGTTCCAGAAATTGAAGATTTCGTCTCTGCTTCAGGTGACTGACGCAAGCTGAAGCAAGAATTTGCCTGGCAGACTTGGTGTAGTCTACAGGGATTGATCGGGCAGTATCAGGTTCAAGAAACCCTCGAAGCGCATAGAGTTTGTCCCGAATATCAGAGCAATCATAAAATTTCGTCGCCGGTAACAGAAAAGCCCAGTCGGTATTGTCCCTGCCGATCAGCTCAGCGTTCCTACCACTCACAGCCTTGTTACAAAAGACCTTGATATCTATGGTGTGCCTGGCCAGATCAACGAAGAACGGTTGTGATGCCGACCATTTGTTGAAACATATGAACAGGGTCGCTTCAATAAACCTATTCAATAACATTTCATCGTCGCCTAACCTCACAATCGATGCTTCTTGATTTGCCAAGACTATTTCCTGGAACGTCCAAAGACGTCGGAACCAGTCCACGGCCGATAGCTGCTCAAATGCAAGCCACTGATCCTGGGCAAGCGGGAGGGGCCCTTTGCAATCGATCTCCTGCCGGCTTCCGTCCTTTGTTGGGGCAAAATTGGGAGCTACTTCTGTATACGAAATGCCTATGGCTGGAGACGAGAGTTGGTTTCTCACCCAACGCATAGTTTCCATGTCTGTAGTGCTCCAGGGCGCTACAGGACCTAGCCAGACAATGACTCTTTGGGCTAATTGATACACATCTGCCATGCGCTGAATCTGAGTAGAGCGCTCTGCGACGTCCTTTTGATTGAGACAGATAGAGTCGCATCATAGTAACCGTTTACAGTAACGGTATTGTAGAGCCCGCAACGCAGAGGCCAGGTTCGGCCCAATATCAAGATACCCAGAGTGAATACCAAAGGCTGTAAGGATGAACTTCCGGTAGCTGGAGCTGTCCGGCTCTGGCGCCGGACGTGGCTGTTCTTTACCTTTTCGCCATTTCGTCTCGAGTTTGACGGATTAAGGATGAGACTGATCGCCCCAGCAGTAAGACAGAGCCTCGTAAATTGGGACTTCATCGTCTTCAGGAGACAATTTCCTTTGCAAGAGGGTCCCAGTAAGGCGATCTTCTGGCAAACCGGGTTGCAGTACCAGAAGCCGCAGCTCTAAGGGGGGTAACGGAGGATATTGGAATGGCGACATTTTCTTGATAAATCCGAGTGTTGGTCGAGTGGGAGAAGACGAAGGAATGGAGATTTATTATCAACAATGGGACCAGTGTCATAAACAAATGTGGCAGTCAGCCGCAGGGGCTACATGCACAGTGCTGCATTAATGGTAATTTGAGAACATTAAGCACCTGAAATATTGGATGGCTGACACAACGTTTCAGTTCTGAAAAAGCTGGAGCCAATCAAGATGACAGTAAGAACAGCCATTCTGGTTATAGGTTGCCAGAGACACTCTTGAGCTGAATAGCAAATCAATACAATTACAATTACAGCCACCTTGTAACGATATCTCATGCAGCGCGTCTTGGCGCTGACATAGTGTGCACACCAACAAGGTACAGTTGGAAGAGGAAAAAGTAGAATTGAAACTGAGCTCAGTATATAAGAAAGTCATGAAGAAGAGTCGAGGAAAAAGACCGTAACCAGTACTAAGCCAACCCCATTTTTATGCCATTTAGCTAGAGGCAACCAAGACCTCAGGCTCACCGTTAGTGTAGCTAACGCAAACCTGTCCATTGCCATCGGAGGTAACAGTGCCACTTCCAAATACCTTGTCCCAAGTCTTGTTGTTCTTTCCAGTGTTGAAGCAGTACTGTCCTGAGTATCCCTGGCCGCGGTTCAACGTAAGCACGATAAGATCGCCGTCCGCACGACTCCAGGCGTAGGCGCTGTTCTGAGAGTAAAGATGCTTGTGGTCATTTCCACCGAGGCCACCGACTGCCGAGCGAGCCTTGGAGAGACGCGAGATGTGTTGGTAGAGATCTGCGTTGGTGCTGAAACTGCTTCGCCAGAGATCCTCGCGGTTGGCGGGGTCATTGCCTCCTGCGTAACCTTGTTCTGTTCCGTAGTAGACGATGGGAATACCTCGAGCAAGGATAACGTATGCGAGGGCGTTCTTCAGAAGAGCTTTGTCATTCTTCTGGCTGAGCCAACGAGGGTTATCGTGGTTGTCGATGAATGTTCCGAGGATAGTGGGATCAGGGAACTTGTTGCTAATCTCATCGTGCATGGCGACAACATCTGATGGATCGCCCTTTTGCTGGTAAAAGCGGTTCATGGGGTAGTACATAGCGTAGTTCAAAAGACCAGGCATGACCTGGGCATAACCAGCGAGATAATCAGGACCTCCGTCCCAGACCTCACCGATGGCGTAGACACCAGCGGCGTCTTGGAAACCAGGCCAGAAGGGCTTTTCGACATGCTTGACAGTGTCGATGCGGATACCGTCGAAGCTGTACTCAGAGACGAGCCATTTGATCCAGTCGTAGAGGACCTTCTTGACAGTGTCGCTGCCGGTGTTGAGATCTGGAAGACCGGCGATTTCGCACTGTTCAATGCTGTTCTGGTTGCCGTAGTCGATGTCGCAGGGAGTGTGGTATGAGCTTTGTTCGTTGAGGGGCGAGGGTTTGTGGTCTGAGATTCCTTTGCCCATGTGGTTTGCGACCACGTCGCACATGACGTACATATTCTGGAACAGTCAGCACGGGATCATTCATGGATACCAACAACGTGATTCTCAACAGCACTGAAAACAGCATGAGAAGGATCAAGGCGTCTTACCTTGTCATGAGCAGACTTGACAAGACTCTTCAAGTCATCTGCAGTACCATACTTGGGGTTGACCGCATAAAGATCCTTGGCCCAGTATCCGTGGTATCCTCCATCAGTATCTATCGCCCTAGTCAGCCACCGTCATTCCCTCGTATCCGCGACACTTACTGTCAACAACGGGAGTAATCCAGATAGCATCAAATCCCATGCCCTTGATATAATCAAGCTTCGACTCGAGACCCTTGAAAGTTCCACCACAATAATTTCCGAGGTTTCCGCATGCACTACCGCCATTATCGTCAGCGCTTCGCGCAACACGATCAGTAAGTGCGAAATAGATGTTTCGCGACTTCCAAGCGTTTGCGTCCGCTGCGCGAGCGAGCGGGCTGATGCTGGCGACGATGGTCGCAAGGAGAGAGAACTTCATGTTGAACTGAGGCGAGGAATGAAGATGAGAGTGCTGCTAAATCCCAAGACCTGGCGGGACAAAGCCCTTTTATCGTAAAGTTCGAAGTGTTCAAGACAAGACGAATAGTATGTTTCGAGTGACGAAGGATTTAATTACAGCGTTAGAGCATTGTTCAGCTGTAGCACCAAGGACCAAAGGATTCGTTAACAGTGGGTTAACAGCCGACCAGAAGCCCCGAATCAATCAAAAAACCTCCGGAGCTGACTTCTCCCCTCTGATTGGGTGCATTTGCGGGGTCATGTCATTAAACGTTATAGTGCACGAGCGTTTGAGGTTGAGACCGTAGCTCCAATGATGATCATCGCGACAGGGGTACACCAGATGACCTCTTTATTTGGTATCGGCCCGAAACTCGATCGTCTTTGGTGTCACGTTGACAGGCGGAGTTTCCGCGTGTTCCCTGCGCTTATCATGCACCACGTTGTTCTTCATGATCGCATAGTCTTCCTCTGCATGGGTAGTAGACCCATTTCATCATCGATCAAGTGTTTCAACTGGCTCACCTCCCTATTCCATCACGGAGCTTTCACAGCGTCGCACTGACTAGCACAAACTAGGTAAAAGTTCCTGTTGTTCGTTTGGAACAACATCTTGATAGACTTCAACACTTTTACCGTTTTAGCATTATTACCCGTTTATTCGGGCCGCCCCCGCAAGTGTGAGTGGACTTGCAGATGTCTAGCATACATCCTCGGCTCTCAACCCCGGATTTCTAGCAGAACTGCATGTGTTGTATCCCTCTTTGAGCCTATGATTTCCTTGACTAATATGCCCTACCGGCAGTTTTCGGTCCTACTCTTTTGATCTCACTAAGCCAAGAATGTTTCTCCGTGGTGGAAATAATCACGACTTCTTCTTTCGTATCTCACCCTATCAGTATGATGGGCGTTGCGGGTAATAAATTTTTGGATATTTCGGCTGGTGATTGCTTCATCACCGCCGGCGAAGAGCCGAGCCTTGGATGAACTGATATCAGATGTTGGTTTTAGTCATTGCATGAGTATCGTGAAAATTTTCTTCTCGAGGTGTCGGGTCCATTTATGGTGTTTATGGTGCCGATCGCCATGCTCGATTGCCGAGGTTACCTCCCAAACTCAACACTATGGCCGTGCGACGTAGCAATGCAGCTCATTCTTGCTGCAAGCGAGCTTGTTCACTCCTTCTGTAAAGCATGAATAGCGGCGTATTCTGACCGACTGAAGTCAAGATCCAGTCTATTATCGGCTTTGAGGCCATCCGTGAATATCCGCTGGTCCGATGAAGACGTGAAGGCGCAATTGTGAGTTCGGTGTTATTCACATCCTTCTTGGCCATTGACGACATCAGAATAGTACGAGGTCTTTTCCTGTTTGCTTGGCGAATAGGTCCCATCTCATGTCGCCCCCATTCTTCCAGTAATCCCTCATGAACTCGAGGACGTTTTCATAGCTACCCAAGCCACGTGCAGTCATGCTCTCCATCGTCTCTACGACGATGGTGCGTTCGGCATGAGTCGTTGAGTCGCAGCCTGCTGCAAGGAGTGGCCACAAAAGTTGAGCGTGAACAGGAGACTGTTTGTCGATCTTCTGTAACGAGGTGATGATTGAGTCCACTGTTGTTTGGACTTTCGGATTGTCCTTGGGTAGTTCGTCAACTCGTCTGTATAGACATAGTAGCGTTGCATCAGTGAACAGTCTGTGACTGTTTTCTAGTTCTGTCCGGAGCACCACATCTGTTACTGTTGAAGCGCTTTTTTTCCGAAGCTCAATCAATCGAAGTTCAAGTTCGTGAGAATACACACTGCTTGCTAGCTCATTGCCATACAATTGGCCACTTGCATTAACATTCATGCAACTTGGCTCAGATAGCTCGCATACCATATTAAGAGCAGCCACCAACTCCCGAGAAAAGCCGGAAGTAAGATCAATGCGACCTAGGTCAGGCATACATGTCAAAAGGTAGTCCCAGTCAATGAACCCTTTCGTCTGCCGTGAAGGTAAGGGCAGGCCGGAAAGTCTATTCATCAAAAGGAGGTGAACCAGCCACTTGAGACTCATCCACCATAAAGGATCCAGGCTATACTTCGACTTATCGCGTTGAACAACATGAAGAGCTCCGTTGAGATGCTTCCGAAAGGTCGTAGTATCTCCTGCACAGACGCACGTTGTAGCCAGCATTAACGTCGTCGGCAGTATTGTCACTCCAACGTCGCCGAATCTCGGTGTAGTAATTGCTTCGCGAAGGTTTCCCAGACACTCCACAGTTGCCGTTATTGCTGCACTTCGTGACTCTGGATTCCGTACCATCCTGAAGAGTTGGCTGCTGCTGGCGGCGATCATTGCCCCCATTATGCAAGGGCTGAGATCAGCGGCTGGTAGAATCAAGCTTAGAGCCATGTCCGGCTGTAGCGGCCAGTATACTATTGCTGTATGGGCTACAAAGTGTTGAAAGTAGATCCGCCGAGGATCACTCCGGAGTGGAGGGCTGGATGGAAAAGAGATGGAGAGACTGTGCCTTGGCGGGCTTTCGGCAGGAAAATGAAAAAGCCAGTCAGAAGGGTCATCTATCATAGATGATGAAACAAAGTTCCTCTCAAACGTGTCAGACATATCGGTATAAGAAATGAGTTGGTTGGAAGTGGCAACTGAGCTTGGTGCCAGAGACACTTGTTGTTCATCGGCCGTCTCATCGGTTGAAGATGGCTGTGTCAATATCTGCGGAAGTGTGATTGAGTGAGCCTGTATTCAATTGAATCATCTTACAGGAAGATAAATGAACCATACCTGAGCATTGTTAGCTGGCTTGCGTTTCGCCACCTTAAAGCTCTTGACGCTCAACTCATACGAGCAAAGGTGAGGGTACTTGTAGCATCGTGAACATGACGGCCTCTTCTCATCGCACTTGTTTAATGTTAGTAAGCATAAGCTGTGAGAGATGATAGCGAGCAGACCTTGGCCTTCTTTCTCTTGCATTCAGTGCATCCTGCACGTCGTCTTTGGGACGGCTCCATGGGCCCTAACTTGCGTCATATACTCAGCACAGGGGATGGTAGACACAAGAAATGAGAATTGTGTTCGGTAAGTAATTCAGAGTTATATTCGGGGTGATGGAATGAGATTTTTGACGGTCTCTCATCGTGGCGATGAGAATTGATGTGAGATACGATCAGAGAAGTGAATGTGAATGGACCCCGCAAATGGTCAAGCAGACAGGGTTGAAAAATCGGCAGAAGCTCACCGGCCAATCAAAATTCGTCTTAGCTCCCTTGCCAGGACGCGATCAATCTTTGGCGTCGGCATCAAACACGCGACTAAACCCGTCCAGAGCATGACTGATCTCATCAATTGACGACACTCACTAATGCAAACTCCATTATGTTTCCTCAGCCCATAACCACAAGTCAAGCGCCATGTTAAACGCGTCACAATGCCAATCGACCCAGAGATCTTCGCTGTCGGCCAAAGAGCCCTTGGACAATGGAGGCTCAACAAACTCTACGTCCTCCGCACAGCCCTCGTCCCAGCCAAAACCGCTGGTAAGAAGCACGGTGCAAAAGTTTACTTTAAACTGGAACATACCCAGTTTACAGGGTCGTATCACTTCCGAGGCGCCATGGCAAGAATGAAGGACAATCCTACAAAAAAGCCATTCGTTACAGCGTCGACGGGGAATCATGCCATGGGCGCTGCTCTCGCGGCGCATGCACTAGGAACGAAAGTAACTATTGTCATGCCGATGTTTGTGGAGAAGCATTTGCTTGAGAAGGTGAAGCAGTATGGTCCTGAGATTGTACACCACGGAAATGATCTGAACGAGGCGAGAGCGTATGCGAAAGACCTTGCTAAAAAGTCAGGTCATATATATTTCTCACCCTGCGATGAGTTCATGGTCCTCGCTGGTCTAGGCACCGTCTGCGTCGAAGTTCTTCAGCAATTCGAGGTCCTCGACAAACCAATCCACAATATCTTCGCCCCCATGAGTGACGGTGCACTCATAAGCGGGATAGGCTGCTTTGCCAGAGATGCAAAAAAACAAGCCGGCAGTTTAAGACCAAAGGTGAAAGTCTGGGGCGTTACAGCGATCAACTCAATGGCACTCGCAGCATCTTTATCCGCTGGATTTCCAATCGAGACAGAAACTTCGCCTACGCTTGCTATGTCCGAATCGGACAATAATATTATACGGAATGGAATTGACCTTCGGTTGGCCAGGACAACGGTTAATCATGTTGTTACGTGTACAGAGGCGGAGATTTTGGCTGCGTTAAGACAGCTTCATATTCAGGAGAAACAGTATGTCGATGGATTTTCGGCGTTAGCGCTCGCCGGGTTCAATAAGATTGCTGAGAAGGTGAAACATGAGACGAGTACTGTTATCTTGTGTAGTGGGAATTACGATAGGGACAAGATTGGGAAGTTGGTTTACGGCGCTTGACATTAGGTGCTTATCAATAGAATGAGGTCTTGATGGAATGACAGCGAAGTTCAAGCACCGATTACCTGTGGCCGATATTCAGAAAATATCAATTGCCATGGATAGAGGCCGCCTTACTAGCATATTCACTCCATCATCTGAACATTATGTACGTGCGCTGATACAACTTGATGTGTTCCTAAGAAAGGTAGGTATCTAGATAATTGGCCCGGCTGTTCAAGGTCACGAACAGTGATATGATGCACCCTAGCACGGTATGCTCCTCAGCTTTCTTCCAAACAACTTGGTAGGTCCAGAATAGTCCATAAATGTCCGTCTAGTCAAGCGCATTGTGAACTAATACCTTCACTTCTTTACTCGAACCCGAAAAGTCAAACTACTGGTCCCCTTTCCGCATACACCTACCTCAAGTAGGAAGGATGTCTGACCTCTTGACCCGTAAGGAGACCAACCCAAGAAGCAGCTCACACGCCCAGCTCTTCATAATCGTACACACCTCCAACATTTAGAGCTTCACCACTTTCAACCACGCCAAAAAGCCTCTGGCTAACAACGCAAGCTCGCGAAACCGACATCCCCAAGATCAACCTAAGTTTCAGTCATCCTGGCAAAGACGTTAAGTACCACGAGATCACTAGTATCTCGAATTCTTGGTTGCGAGATGTTCAAGTTCATTGGAACTATCCAACATGCTCATAGAAAATACAAGGCATACTATTCACTTGCCTGTCCAGTTTCCCGTGGCTTCACAGTATTAGCCATAATAAGGCCTGTTCATCATTGCATGAGAAGTTGTAGATACGTGTTCGACGTGGAAAGGAGCCTATAATGAGGTAGCTAAGTGTTATCGTTTTCAAACAACAGACTTACCACTCAGTCATCAAGCAGCCAATTCAGACATCATCACAGCCCACTTCCATCATATCAACAAACCCATTCGTTCTCAATCAACAAAATGCCTGACCATTCGCAACCGCCTCCGGAAAATTCTTCACGCGCTCAGCTCTACATCATAGTGAACCCCTTTACATCCTATGAGCAATTTCTTCAGCTCTGTGACCATTTCTTCAGCACTCGCCACCTCTGGAGTATCGTAATTGAGGGCCCATGCCTCTGGCGAATCTATCAATCTCTACGGGGGACCGCATGACAATTGGGCGTCCCGAACGACAGCTGAAGCATTTCTAGATAGCCAGCTTCCCAGTGTGTGGCTGAGATATGTTGAAGACAGGATCGATTCTGTTTATCCTGGACGCGCAGGACGATCTGGAGTGTAGCCGCAAGTAGGTTCGCGATAGATTCAAGAAATTGGTGGCTGGTGCTATGATTAGTCAGATGCAGGTTGATAATGTTTTGTTGGAGCTTGAAACAAGCTCTGAGCTGCGAGCCAGATTTGTTATTTGTAGTTCGGACCTGTGGCTGAGAGTTTTCGTCACTGCAAAGAACTTCGACATGAGCTCTGAAGTTCAATCAGAGGGATCTTAGGTAGCCGGAATCATCAGGGCACTCTAGGAACCAACTTTGCTGGTCGATGTTGTTGTTTTCTTTAGACAGTTTTGTATTAACTTTGCGATAGGATAGTAGCTCTGGTGCTCTAAGTACTGGATTGCGGGCCATAAGGTTAAACTCTAGGCTGCTAACACAGATAATGAGGACTCGATGTTCTTTTTCAGAATATAAGTTTCTACCCAAAAAGCTTCCACGATGACCAATGAGCAGGCTTACACAAGGTTTTATTGTCCCTTCGTGAACTAAGCTCTGTGTGGTGAATCTAAGCTCTCAGCCACAGGTCTCAACTACAAATAACACATCCAGCTCACTGTTTAGACATTATACCATGATATCTAACCAATCACTACAACATAATGCTGACAAAGGGAAACCCTAGAAAGCTTGGTGTCCATGCACTGGCACAAGCCGGCATGTTCGCAAAACGCAGGGGGAAATTGGCCTGTTTAGAATCAGACACAGTAACAGGTTTATGGTACCACTGGCAATAGCGTCTGTTCACCAGCAACATCAAATATATTTGTGTGACATGAGACAGCTTTAATAGCAAGCTGAATCGTCCGCTTACAAAACAACAACATCATCATCATCTTAAATCTTTCCATGGGACAGTCAAACTGTGTCCTTTCTCACAATTTTCACCGATCATATCAACAAACCTACTCGCACAAACCAGCAAGATGTCCGACCGCACACAGCTCCCTTCCAACGAGGAGACCAGCCCTTCACACGCCCAACTCTTCATCGCCGTCAGCCCCCCTCTGGACTTTAAACCCAAGATCAATTTTCAGGTCCCCAGCCGCTGGATGTTTGCCGCCCTCAACCCCATCACCACGACCTGGCTCACCGCCCAAGGCCGTCAGAATGAAGCTCGCTACGCTCTCGTAAAGTATGATGGTCCCCCCGCACACTCCAAGCTTTTTGAGGTTGCCAGCATTCCGATCTCTGAACTTGGTGATGTTGAAGCTCGGGTTCGTTCCGTGCTTCCTGAGGAAAACCCCCAAGGCGAGGCGGCGTTCAATCGCCAGTATGTGCGTGATGTCCTGAAGAATCTGGTTGACGGTGGTATCCTTGGCGAGGACCGGGCCCGTGATGCTTTGCTCGCGGTTGAGACCTTTGCCAAACTTCAGTTGAAGGCATCTTAAGTCGATGGAGGGATTGGCGTTTTGTGGAAGCTAATGTTGCCGGTTGATGTTGGAGGTTTTGTTGGTCCTTCCACCCCATATTCGCCACTCTGCTATTTCTTCCTTGTATAGAGCTACCGGAGTCTGCTTGTTTAGTTAAGCTCTATGTCAATAAAAGCGTGGAAAAGTATTCGTTCAATTTTGCCATTTGTGATATGCTAAAACTTTATTGCATCTTGATACAGCCACCACTCGCACTAATAACAGATCCAGTAATCCATCTTCCATCATTCCCACAAAGCATCCCTACAACATCAGCCACGTCATCAGGCTGTCCAAACTTAGGTATACTCTGCAAGGGAAAGAACTCATCCTGGAACGTCTTGACAACCTCCGGTCCACAATCCATAACAGCGTCAGTCTCCGTCAAACCTGCGGTGACTGCATTCGCAGTCGTTCCAGCCATAAAAGCGTATCGCTCATCTTTTCCACCAAAGGCCTGTGACCATGTTCGACAAAGTGATTCACCGGCTGATTTTCCAGCTGCGTACATCAGTTGATCGGCCCATGGGAGGCGCGAGCGGACTGATGATATGTAGATGATACGGCTGTTGAGTTGGAAGAGTTTTCGACGAACGAGCTCTTCAACGATCTGAACTGGGGTTTGGACGTTGCCTAGAATGCTTCTCTGAATCTCTTCAGTAGCCATTTGACCAATGACACCAGGCATAGGGTCACCGGCTGAGTTCACCAGGATGTCAACGCGACCGCCAAAGGACTTCTCAAGGGCATCGGCAATTGTTTTGGCGCAGTCGCTAGAGAATACGTCGGCGATAATCCCTTTGATCTGTTGACCTGCTGGACGCTCTCTTGATGTGGCTTTGTAGATACGTTCTGTGATCTCATCGTTCAAGCCTGATGATAGAGCATCAATACCTTTGTTGCTGACACAGGTGCCCAGGATAGAACATCCTCGAGATGCCAAGTTGAATGCGATAGCGCGACCGATGCCTCGTGATGCACCGCTGATGACCGCGACTTTACCAATTAGATCAAGCTCTCTGGTAGGCAAAGTTTTCTCGCCCATTTTGATGGTGTTTTGGTTGTTGGAGGTAACTTGAGGAGCTGAAATGAGGCTGGGAACTGTGTAAGGATGCTTGACGAGAGCTTTGTTGGTTGCAGATACGATCACGGGCAGTGTCTCTTCCCGGATCAAGATTTGTGAAGAGCAATACCTCTTTTATTCAGCAGTCTTGGCTGATGTGACTCACTTCATTTGGTGGCGCGATGCGGGGTTTGGTGTTTCCTGAGTCTTGGACATGATTATCCTGTCACTTCATTGGCTGAGCCTACCCTGAAGATCGCCATTGCGACGAAGATCGTCAGGGCGGGGTTACAAAGTGAGTCTTATCTTCAGGTAGAGACCTTGATTTTTTCAATGCCATGAAGATAGTCATGATTATGCCTTCATTATTGTCAGCGAAAAACTGTTCTTCGAGAATCAGCTCAACTCGGCGTAGGTATCGGTCGTCTAAAACTTCCCGACTCAAATGCGTTAGCTCGGACTAACCAAAACAGTGCTACCTGCATGGAGCCTAATTCCACAGCATCTGCTGATAATGCCGCCCACCTTGAATAAGGAAGGATGAAATTTGAGTAGCTCGGGTATTGCTGAAATCGCTACCGTTGGTCCATGTGTAAGGTGGGACCTCTGTGCTATAGGATTGTCGACCATGCTTTGCTATCTCAATGGTGAGAAAAGCTGGAAGACGAAGCTTTATTCCTTCGAAGCACAGAAATAGACCTTGTGACTTCCATTGACCAAAGGCGAAATGCCTAATATCGAGATGAATGTTACATTGTTGGCTGCCCATGTTCCCGGATCTGAGGACGGAGGATGTCATTCCGAAACGAAATTACCCGGTGAATCCATCGACGACCTTGCAAGCAAGATCCGAAACGACGGTGCTGGATGCTTCAATGCTTGTAATTGTTGACTGTAACAAAATCGAACCAAAAGATACACTTTGGAATCTTATAGCAAGGTCGCTCGACGAAGTAACAGTTATTTGTTATACGATAGCAAAAGCCCATGCTAGGAGGACAAGGCATTCATCTAGCTAGACTTCCAGAGCATTACTACCGAGAGAAGCAACCATGTTCTTCCATTCCATCCATCTCTGGACCATGGCGGATTGTCCTCGTCCAGATTCGCTAGTAAACATTTCCATTTTGGGCTCTCGGAACTCAACAGCGTTGTCAGTTGACGCATTGAGACCGCACATTCTATAACGGAGCTATAATGGAGGACCATCATATCATTCTCATTGGGGGACGACTAAACTGCCATCAGGAACGTGATCATTCATAAGTCCGTGCCGTTTCACCCGCAGTATGCTTTTATACCTCGCTCCTGAACCTGAATCGCCTCTTACGTCTCCTTCGGCCAGTCTCAATCAGCTGTCATAACATCATCTCGAGAGGTAATTATGAAGATCGCTACTTCACTCGCGGCTGTTGTGGCTTTGGTGCAGAGCACCTCTGCTCATTACATCTTCCAGCAGCTTAGTGTTGGGTCGACCAAATATCCAGTCTTCCAGTACATTCGACAGAACTCGAACTACAACTCTCCTGTCACTGGTATGTCTCGTTTCCCTACCCAATAAGAGCGTTCATGGAGTAACACACTGACAACTATGTCTTAGACCTGGATTCCAATGACCTTCGATGCAATGTCGGCACCTCGGGAACCAACACCCAGACCGTTGGAGTCAAGGCTGGCGACTCGATTACCTTCACTCTTGATACTGCAGTCTACCACCAGGGACCTATCTCCGTATACATGTCCAAGGCACCAAGCTCTGCCTCATCATACGATGGCAGCGGCGGCTGGTTCAAGATCAAGGACTGGGGTATGTCTCTCCCAATCGGCTGAATAAACAGGAGAACGACTAACGACAAGTGAATAGGTCCTACCTTCAGTGGCAGCACTTCGACCTGGCCTATGTACCGTAAGTTATCATTCGACGCCAAGAGATTTCTTCCTGGAATCTAACCTCGTTATCTCTTAGTCAGCTACACGTTCAACCTTCCCACTTGCATTGCCAACGGCGAATATCTTCTTCGCATCCAGAGTCTAGGCATTCACAACCCTTGGCCAGCAGGTATTCCTCAGGTAAGTGACCAGCACATGATTCGCTGCAGAAGTTCACATGGATCTCTAGTTCTACATCAGCTGCGCCCAGATCAGCGTTTCTGGTGGAGGCAGTACTGTTCCCAGCAACCAGGTCAAGATTCCTGGTGCTTTCAAGGAAACCGATCCTGGGTACACCGCCAACGTAAGACAGTATCCTATCAAGATGATAATGAAGTATATTAACGCTTGGCCTTTCAGATCTACTCCAACTTTAACAGCTACACCATCCCTGGACCTGCAGTGGTATGTAAAGCGAAGCAACTATCCCAGACGCTGTTATGATGTCTAATTGTAACTGAAGTTCTCTTGCAACGGTGCTGGCGGCGGTGATGGTGGCGGCAACGGCCCCACTACGACTCTACAGACCTCTACCCGAGCGTCATCTACACAGGTTCCTCCCGTGTCGACTCAACCATCTGGCCAGGTAAGTCACATGTCCATGAGTGTCCACTGATATCTAGAGGTAATTAAAATGTGCTGACCTGACATAGTGCGCTTCTCTCTGGGGCCAGTGCGGCGGAAGTACCTGGACCGGTCCAAAGTGCTGCGCCACTGGAACTTGCAAGGCGCTCAACGACTTCTACTCTCAGTGCACCACTTAAGATCTTAGAGAGAGTTCAGAATGTATCACGAAATATACTGGTCGCGTCTGGTGAAACGGTGATTGGAACATCATCTCATGTATATATCTTCAATAGTTATCTGGAGAACCGCATAAGACGTCATGTTGTTACGAACATATTCTTCTGCAGCCATGTAAAACTTCTGACTAACAGTTCGTAACTCCCCATGCAAAAACAGCTTGACCAAACTTATGATCCCAATTCTCCTTAGAATGACCAATCTCCTGGTCAGCGGCACAAGGCGCAGCGGCGTACAGCCTCAGAACACAGTTGGACTTTTTTGTATTACCCCAAACCATCTAGCCCAACGGTAGTCAGTAACAAGTACCTGAGAAGCTATGAAAAATGTCTTAACTTACATGATCGCCTGGGACACATGCTGGGATGGAAGTGCAGCCCTTGTTCTTAGAGCCCGAATAGGACCCTTCGAAGTGAGAGCCTCTTGGGCAGTCGAACTGCATGGTCCAGGCATTGGCAGACGTGACAAACGCCAAAACACTGAGAGTGAATTTCATTTCCAGGAGGTAGTGCTAAGGTTTGATGAGGCTGCAAGGTTGAAGATATGCTTAAGCTTGTTAAACTATTCCCTGAATACGAAAACACGCTCGATATTTATGCAGCGAAGCGGTGTAATCTCTGCGCCGTATTATCAAAGTTTTCGCCCCCACCCTGGACTGTAAATAACTTTGATTGCTATTTCTGTGCCTCCCCTTTCTGCCCGATGTTACGTATCTCTCAAGATTGTTGGCGGTTTGAAGACCCCTAATCCTAGCAACTGGCTGACCGACTGGTGGAAGAGTCCTTACCCCGCCTTAGATCTAGACTGCGGCTGAAGTTGTTCGTCCCCAATCAGATACGCTGCTGCTTACGCGCTTCTTTTTCTCATCAAGCTTCAGTTTCAGATTTTGAAGTGCTGCCCAGCGACAACAGGTATCTCGTAGATCACCGCCTTAACGCGATAACCGAAAGAAAATCGTGATTTGATCGGCTATCAATCGATCGGTATCATGTCGGCCGACGCGCCGCAGTACCAGCACTTCATCCCGCAGTTCATCCTAAAGAACTTCGACCATCCTTTCAGCTGTCCCAAGGCCCCCACGAATGGCTTAAAATGCAAAAAGCACCATCACGAAAAAGGAAAATACCCCGGCGACTGGGTTGTGAACTGCTTGGAACTTTTGCCCCAGGGTTATAAGATTGAGGAGCACTCTATCCGACGAGTATGCAGTCTGAATAACATGTATATGGTCCAGTCACTAGACGAAAACTTTCCTCGGGAGCTTGAGGCCAAGTTCAGCAAGTTGGAGGGCGAGACGAGTGCCGTGATTCGCAGGATAATCACTTCTCACTATCGTGGAGATGAGAAGGTTAAAATCACTAGGATACAGCAAATAGTACTATGCAAGTTCGTTTATTTGCTTAACCAATGAAATTTGGGTTTCTTTAAGACCTATAACTGCGATAGTATCGATGACTACAAAAATATTGATCGTGATCTTTTGAAGGAGTTTATGGATCGAAACGGAATTGAACGACCTTTAGATGTTTGATTGCAGGGTTTGAGCTCTATCATCGATCTCGATATGCGTGTGACAGCAAATTGGCAAGAAACTCTCAAGTCGGCCGTCTATTATGGCTTATCTCGTCATTTCCAAGAACATATTACCGAATTTTGGATGTCCTTCTGCACCCCTTTGAGCGAGGATGAAGAGTTTATTCCTCCTGACCCAGGAAGCCATGTGTACGAAGGACCAACCGTCGACTTTCAAGACAAGAGCACAGGAGAATTCATTCGCCTGGGACCCCGCTTTCACCTCTTCGCGCCTATCTCTCCCCTATTAATGATCGTTTTGAGAAGCAAATATCTCCCAGAGCCACATGAGGATAACAATCCTGAGACAAATGCTGGGCGTCAGCTTTACCGACAGATCGAGATCGACTCGATCTATGGCCCAGGAACAAAGTCAATACTGGAAGACCTCCCCGTTTACAAGGCTATCAACAGCTGTTCCACCTTGGTGAATAGAATACTGAGAAAACGACCGGGATGGGACGGACAGCTTCGTCAGACTGATACCTTCTCATTCCCTTTCTTTAAACTCCCCACGCATCATGCACGCATCATCAATGGTCTTCTGCTAGACCATGCCTTTCACGGCTTAACAATTATCTTCAACAAGAAGGGCCCGTTTCTCGATTTCCTATAATGGTTCTTGACGGAACCGTGCGAGGTTGGCAAAAGGCTAGGCGGAGAACACCATGCAGAGCAGATGAGGTATCTTGCGCGGTTGACCGCTTTGATGCATGCAGAGGGGCGAAATATCTCGCTGCATATAAAAAATGGGCCAATCAACTATGATCTTAACATTGAGAGTTATAAAAACCAGAACAATGATGCCGCACGGTGGCTTGAGAGCCTTGAGAAGAGTCACGCCAGCGGGGAAAAGGTTGAAAAGAACCGAGAAAAAGGCCCAGATACCAAGGTCGATGCAGGTCGGCAAGGTTCAGTGGATCCCCAAGATCAGCCCAAGAATGAGAAGAGTAGCATCGAGGGGCAGCCAATCGACCTTGGTCCGACGGTGAAACATGACGAAGAAATAAGCCGAGCTAAACTCACATCCCTTCGTGTTTCCGAACTCTCAACACAGCACCAGTCAGCAAATGTCCAGGGGACCCACCCGATTCAGCAACTATCAATGATGGTAGGGATTATACTGCTTCTTTTAGCGGTGACCTATATGATAGTATTCCTGGCTCAGTGGTCAGAACGGCTTTTGCAGGTCTGGTTTGGAATCAATTGGTATGAGCTTCTGGTAATCACAGTGGTACTACCTTACTTAATATTATGCCTACTTCGGTGGTTGGATCGGCTTTTGAATACCTTGTTTGGGATCCGTCTGTATCATATTGCGATAATTTTTATTTTTCTCGTTGCCTCCCAGGCAGAGAAGTGAAAATAGAAGAGAAACAAAGTATTGCATCTGCCATATATAAAATAGACCAATGTTTGCTCCAAAGGACGACTTGGATCTAACGGATCCACGAGCAAGCATTGTGATTCGTCATGATGAGAGTCTTCAGAGGGACAGACTTCGTACTTCTTATCCGCGGTCTGAAAGCTACAGTTCCTCGGGTCATTGAGAACGCGATGTGATTCTATTGATATACGATTGTAGCTGGATCCCATAGGTCGTCTCGCAATCAACATCGACTCGTTGAGACGTCCACGCTGCAACGATGTACTTCAATAGCCCGTGAGCCCCATTTCTTGATGTCCGATGTGCATGGTAGCCTTGCTGCTCGTCTGATTCGTCTTCTCGGCTACGGCACCGTTTAGTAGTTCATCAACTCCACAGCTGGAAAGATGGGACAACGCGCTAAGATGGATCCTCCCGCCCCTCCACTTCACGCCGAGGTTCATCACAGCTTCAGCATATGACATCGCAGCATGGTTTCACGAACTTAGCGAGAACCAATCTGAAAGGATGAAACAAACCGCCTTTTCTGCAGGAACTAAATCTTCAAAATGGCTTATCTGGTCGTTGATCCTCCAATGTCTCCCAACGACATTCAGACTAGTCTCGCCGATAGAGTTTGACCTTCTCCATACAGACGTCATAGTCAAGTCTTACTCAGACCAAGTTCCAACCTCTAGCTCCGGCCTTAAAGTTGCCGTTTATTTCTTCCAAAAAGGCCTCACTCGCTGACCTCAATTCCTTTCAACACGCGTCAATTGGAGTGATGAACAATGCCTTCTTCTGACGAAGCTTCGGCTCACCAAAATGAATCCGCCCAAGCGCGTCCGAAGCGGAAACTCCCGCCATGGCTGGACCACTTCAACGCCCACGACATGAAGATCTTTCTTCGATGCTGGATCGCAATATGGGTTATGATGCTCCTCATTTTCATCCACCCCAGTCTCGTTGAAATCGGCCAAGCGACATTCCTCGGTGCAATTCTTCTCTTTGCAGTTCCACCAGCTAGTATTTTATTCATTTACTTACTCGCCGCGTTTTCTCTATTGTTGGGAATGTGTCTTGCTTGGTGTTGGGGTCTTTTGACGATGAAAGCGGCGCTTGCGACACGCTCTGATGCTGAGACGCAGGCTAAGCTTCAGGCGCTGCAGCAGCAGGCTGAGGAGATTGCGAAGACCACGGGACAAGCGCCGGCGTGGGAGGCGCAGGTGTTGATCCATAACGGTTTCATGCTTGATGCGAGTGTCACCGCTGTGTATTTCAGTATGGGCTGTTTGTTCATCTATGTTTTGGCACGACTGCGGTGCGCGAATCCGAAGCTTGTTCTCATGCAGATCTTTGGAACGATTGTTATCGATATCTTCATCCTCTTTGGCCCGACACTTCCGACATTTCAAGGCGACCTCGCTGCGATTATCGTCAAACCTGGAGCCATTGGAATCGGTCTGGGCTTAGCATGCTGCCTGTTTCTCTTCCCTCAGTCGACATCGTACATGGTCCTCGGTCAGATTGAGAAGCTAGTCCGCATGTCCAATTCAGCTCTGTCTGCGACGAAGAGGCGATTTGCTGATGAGGCCATCCCGCTTGCTGAGCTTCAAGGAAGCAGGGCTGGTATGATCGCTATCTTCAAGGCCGGACAGCCAGCACTCGCATTTCTGCCGATTGACTTTTCGCGTGGTCGATGGAACGCAGATGATGTTAAGGGTTTGCACCAAAGGGCGCGCAAAGTCATGTTTTCCAGTCTTTATCTTCTCGATTTTCAAATTGCGCAAATTCGCGGGAAGCAGAAGGAAGAGGAACATATCAAGGCTCAAGGAGATGGACGAATTGGCCCAGCAACGGACAAGGAGAAATACGAGATTGGTCAACATCATCGGCACGAAAATGCCACGATCTTGAGTGCTTTCCAAAGGCCTGAAGGATCCGAGGTACGCTCCAGGACGAGGAATACGCTTCGGGATACGACATCAGACCTGCTGGAGATCGGACCGCAAGCTATCAATCTTGCAGCAGATTATATCCATGCTGTCAATTCCTGCCGGTGGATGGGAAAGCCATCGCCCGTACAGTGGGAGGAGCTGGATCGAAACCTTCACGATACTTTGGCAAGGTCCCGGCAGGCGAGGGAGGCATGCGTGATCAACACAACAAGGGGTGTTCTCGAGGCGCACGCGGAACTGTTCGACGAAAGTGGCCACCTCAAACCAATGGAGGGAACTGATCGACCATTTCTGCCCAGCATGGTAATAGCCATGGTTATCGAGGAACGAATTCTGAACATGGCCATTGCAACTGAGAAGCTACTAGAGTACATACTCCACCTCTCCGAAAAACGAACAAGTCATCGCATATGGGTTCCTTCACGGTTACAATATGCCTTGGCCTGGATATTCCATGGACAAATTACCTTTCCAGGTTACGACATTTCAACAGAGGAGGATCCTGATCAAATGATGGACGCTGAGACTTTCGATGAGCAAACGAAGGAAACGAAACGAAGACTAGATATCAGTCGAGGATATAAAGGCTCTTCCGCACAAAGGAGTAGAATTGGTCGTGTATTCATCTCGACGTACAACTGGTTTGTCAACCCTTCTGGTATGTATGCTTTGAGGATGGTTGTGGTTACGATCGCTACATCAATACCGGCAGTGCTCCCCAGTACAGCTGGCTTCTTCTACCGAGAGAAGGGTATCTGGGCCGTTATCAGTGCTCAAACAGTCTTGCTCGTATATCTGGCCGATTTTATCTTTTCGCTCATCGCGCGTACGATCGGAACTATTGTCGGAGGAGCCATGGGAATGGTTGCTTGGTATATCGGTGCTGGGAGTGGTGTTGGCAATCCATACGGCATGGCAGCTTCAACTGGCGTCATGATCATTCCTATGCTCTGGTGGCGCCTCTATCTTCCCCCATCATTCGCATTTGCTACCATCATGGGTGGAGCTACTTTTTGCCTTGTTCTTGGCTTCAGTTGGGATCACGATCATATTATCCAGTATGGCCTTCCCGGCAAAGGCTACGAAGCATTCTGGAAGCGAGTCGTCACAGTTTTGATTGGCTTCGTCGCTGCGTTTGTCGTGCAATTATTCCCAAGTCCACCATCTGGAACTACGCACGTCTGCAAGATTCTCGCAAACTCGGTGCGAAGTCTATCAGATCACTACGCTCTTCTGATTTCTCACTGGGGTCGGACGGACAGAAACCATGCCCTGGGTGCAGTCGCGGAGCATATCTCGATTGAAGTTGCAGAGATATTACTCGCCGTGAGTCCTTCCATCGCGTTGCTGAAAGGCGAATTGAGCTTCGGGCCATTCGATCAAAAGGTTCTTGCACAAACGAAGGAGCAGCTACAGTACATGAACCAAGCACTTGGCGGTCTTCTCAACCTCGCATCTACCCTACCGAAAGAGATGCAAGATCGTCTCATTCGCGTTGCGAACATCCTCGATGAACGATCCATCGGAGATGTCATGGCTGTTCTCGGCATCATTGAACAGGCTCTACGAACAGGATCGCCTCTTCCAGAACGACTGCCAGCACCACTTGTTCGACGCGCCATTGATTCATTTTATGCTTCAAAAAGTGAAGTGCTTTTAACAACCACGTTAGTCGCAGATGAAGACCATCGACGGTACTGCGTCGCCGTAACGCTGTATCTCAAATTCCTGGGAAGCATCGATGATTTGCTAATTGTACTCAAGACAGCGCTAGGAGAGAGGCATATCATTTATCAGTGGGACGATGTCAAGGATATCGCATGAGTCGTTCATCCTTCAGACCAATAACACTGTTCTCAGACCGAGCTCTATACTGCATGAATCAGATTGGGCCACAATTAGCCGAATATTGAGTAATAATCAGTTATCGTATGAATGGAATGCAATCGTGATTTCAGCCTCAAGGTCGTCGTCCAATTATTATCGAGCCGTGCCGAGCTCCAGCTCCTTCAGGTTAAAATCTCACACGCGAGGTCGGTTGGTGGCGCATTAGGCTCCACAACGTGGTGAGACTATTGATGCGTTAAGCGTTGGTCGGAAATAAGTAGAGGGACTAAAACGCAGTCAGCAATTGTGCAGCGTTTGATGTCACTCTACCTTGGTCGTAAGAAACGATATCGTGACGCCAAGCTCATGATGGGATGAACCGCACGACGACAGGCAACCATGAGCCCCGTATAGTATTTTACTTGACCGTTTGTTCTTTGCGTTCTCTGAACTCATTATCCTTCATTCTTCATCAATCTCAATATGGCCGCTCTTGATACCCTACCTATCGAACTTATCACAAATGTCGCCAGCTATCTGTCACCTCAAGATGTCAAAACCTTGAGCCGCACCAGCTGGTTCATGCGCCATGCTGTTGTTGGGGTCCTGTTCCGAACCCTCTACATTCCTTGCCCGCTGGCATCCACGCGTGCTCTAGAAGAGCTCATCCACAAGTACCAAAACTTCATCTCTAGAGTTCACTTACATGTATACTTCCAACCTAACATAGAGGAAAAACCCCACGACGGTCCTATGCCCAGCGTATGGGGGACAGCCCCAACTGACACACTCAAGAGAATCGTGCGAGGCGATATCCTCAGCAATGTCAGTTCTTTCGTCGTCGACTTTAATGCGAGAAATTTTGAGCATGATGGCTGGTGGGGAGAAACCGCATCTTGGTCAGATCCAAATATGCTTGGCAGCATTGTTGACAATGAAGAGAACTGGGATCAGACACTGCAACAAGAACGCGAGATTGTATGGCGTGCGCAGTACAATGATGTCATGCAGACCATTTCAACAAACCAAAACATCACAAACCTCAAGATATCAAACCTCATTCCCAGGAACGCTTCGGCATGGGAAACGCCGGAATGGGAGTCCTTTCTCGGAAGGCTGCAGGTTTTGGAGATTGGTGTCTTTGGCGGCGATGACGGCGATTGTTGGCACACGAAGCCCGGATTCGCAGAGTTTATCGGGAATTTGCCGCACTTCGTCATGAGGCATGCGCGAAACGTTCGGCATCTTACTCTCGAAGCCAGCCCTGACGGTCTATTTGGAGGGGCATCTGCCAACTACTGCATCCCTCTGCCCTTGAAGGAAGACCACTTCCTATTCCTCCACTCGCTCACGCTCAAGAATATCATGATCGGACCTGAACTGGTAGAGTTTCTCACCAGCCGAGTCGATAGCTTTGAGGAGCTTGAGCTATATGACTGTATGTGTGACGGGCCTGATTGGGAATACGGATCTGATAGAGAACTAGACCCCGTGACTTGGGCTGGTCTCTGGAAAGCCATTCGGGAGAGCAATATACGACTTTTCAAGGTGTCTGTCGTGCAAAGCAGAACACCTCCGCTTATGTGGCGGGAGGATGATAGCAAGGAGTTTGAGACCATTGAGGATTCTGTGGAAGCTGCGAGGATCCGAAAGATGCTTGAGGAGGATAGCCATCTGGTGCTGTGGAGATATGCTAGGGTTGATTATAAGTATGGTTGGGTTGTAGACTTGTCGGATGATAATGTTAAGTATTTTGAGGCAGGTGAGGATCAGCGGGAGTATGTGAAGCTTCTGAAGGTGTTGGAGGAGAGGAACAGATAGCGAGGGTGATGGAACACCAGGTTGAGAAGCAACGTGTCTAACAGCTTATCCAATTAAGTATTGGGACTTGACAGGCCGAGGCAAACCACTGCATATATATCTATCCAATCATCATGTTAAATTGTGTTTGCATATCTCGACCAGAACTTTGTCTCCGTTCTTTCCCAAAATCTTGACAGATTCTAAATCCTTGACAATCCAGTCTGGCCCAGCGAACTTGACTTGTTCGTATGTATGACTCGTCATTAAGCCCAGAACCTTAGAACCTGCATCTTTGCCGGCCCTAATTCCAGCAGGGCTATCCCCAATGACCAGCATAGTCTCTCCATCATGGCCATCGGATCCCAGGCTCTTGTGTCCAAGAAAGTAACATGTTGGATCAGGCTTGTCGACCTTGACGGACTCGGCGGTAATTAGCCGCTCGGGATCAGGAGAGGGAAGATCAAAGGTACTTAGCCAACCTGTTGCCAAAGAGAAACTGCTGGATGTGACAATGGCCATGACACTGAGGTAGATGTGAGCAACAGCAAGAATGCGGCGGCACCTGGTATCGTGGTAGCAAGATGGCCATGTTTTACTGGAATGGCAAATTCGACTCGCTTGGCAACTAGTGAGTGTTAGCTAAGCAAACATCGGCAGCGCCATTTGCGTCCTACAATCCCAGTTAGCATACGCAGGTGCCAACAATTCAAGAACATCCAGGCTACGTCGTCCATGAGATGTCTCAAGGATGACCTTGGGATCTACGCCGATTTCTTTGCAGACACTACAGGAGTCTCATCAGTATTTCATCCTCCAGAATTGAGATTTTGAGAACCTACTCCTGCCAGTGGTTCTCAACTGCAGTCGTTGAATCAGTAATGGTGCCATTTAGATCGACGAGGAACCCAGAAAGACCGTGCTTTTGGAATGATTCGTACCTCCTCAAGTCTTCAATAGAATTTGACGACATGAAGTGCAGGGTAGGAGTACGAAACGGAGCACAAACCGATTTGACCGTACTTGAGAGGCACCTTGGCGGGTTCTTCGTATCCTTTACATGCAGCATATACTTGATTATAAGATCCGCCAGCCACGAAATACCACTGAAGACGGGCTTTACATTCCAACGGCAATATACAGGATTACTATGAGGAACTTGTAAGTCGAACCAAGGGTCAGCAAGCCTGATTAGGATTGGTATCAAAAGGCTCCACCGTCGCATTGTTTGACGGTTTTCGGGCTGACAAACCAACCAATGATTAGGATATCAACATGCAAGCAGGACCCAGTTAGACCGCCGATTGCCAGTAGGTACACAGTTTAAAAATGCGGCCGTTGTCTCTAGACTGAGTTTGGGGCGCGGGTTCTGGACCTGTGGTAGCATGAGACCTGAGACACGCGTTCCTCGATTGGGTTAAGTTTAGTGGAAAATGTTAGTGTGCTTTTCACGGGAGCGGGACGATAGCTCCCGCGCCACGAAGCAGCAGTTATTGAAGGGAGTGTAAGCCCTTAGCAGTCACTTGCGGCAGTTAGCGGAGGCCACAATTCAAGTTGGGCCGTTTTCATCGTCAAACCTTCGTGAACCTTGTCAAAGCCCTGGTGTGATAGGTTTGGGCATTACAGCAAATCCAACATTCCTTATACACGATGTTTGATAATCATTGCCCAAGCCGGTCGTGGCATATTGACGGTGAACAGCCAGGGTGGCAAAGACAAGCAGCATCTTCCAACTCCTCTCTGTCTCGGTTATTTTGCCTTTGACTGGCCGAAAATCTAGTTTCAGAGATATGGTGGCTGGCTGAAAAGCAAGAGGCGGTCGAGAACCGTTCGACGTTTCGATGATCCCATTAGGTAGACCAGTCGAGATCCTCTCCGCACAACGCCATGTCTTACCTTGGGAAGATACTCACCGACGAACCGAAAATGGCATTGCTATTGCAACTGACTGCTCTGAACTCAACTTGGAGCAGATGCAGAAAACTGTCTCAGGTATTTGGACAAACTATATAACAACGAACTGATTGCCCTGTTAATCTTTCCATAAGATTCATTACTAAACCTCTTTCTCATTCTCCACCCATTTTTCAATATTACATCTCATCTTCTCTCCAAAACCATGGCTACGGCTCAGGTCAACAACTTCATTGGGATGCAATACGCCCGTGAAGGCAACGAGTATGAAAAAGAGGACTACAACTTCTTCAATCAGCAGTACGCAACCTCATCCTACATAGATGTGGCAGATCATAACCTAGATCCCGCTCTCATTCTCAAACCAAAGGATGACAATGATGTCAAGAGCGCCATCAGCTATGCCGTTGAACACAAAGTCGGCATTGCTATCAAGAGTGGCGGTCACCAGTACAGCGGCGCTTGTTCTTGTTCAGGCAGCAATGTGCAGCTTGATGTGAGCAACGCGTACAAGGACTTGAAAATCATCAGCAATCCAACTATTCCCGTCCCTGATGATAGAGTACTGGTATTTGCTGGTGTCGGCAATCAGCTACAGGACTTTCTGGCTTACCTCGCCAGTCATGGGCTCTTTGCTCCCACGGGTCAATGCGCCTATGTGTGCCTTGGTGGCCACGGACAGACCGGAGGTTATGGCCAACTTGGACGCAGCTTTGGCCTTCTTGGTGATTACATCACCGAGATTCGCATGATCGACCACAGCGGCAAAGTCCAGATCATCAACAAAGATCAGAATGCTGAGCTGTTTTATGCCATCCGCGGTGGTAGTCCTGGCAACTTTGGTGTTATTACGCACTATACCATCATGGTATTCAAAGCCAAGAGCTACATGGGCATCGAAAACACGATCAAGACCCCCAAAGGCCCAGTCAAGTTCCAGGGACCCCGCGGAGTCAAGGCCTTCTGGCTTTACAATGAGAACACTCTTAAGTCTCTTTTGGGATTTGTTGCAGCCATGTCTGATGCAGGCAACGCGCCCCGGGGTCGCGATCTTTGCGTCAACGTCCTTAGCACGGACTTTGATATCACCAAGCTTTTTCCTTCGTTCAAGAACGATGAAGTATGGAAAGGCCTTCAAGACACAGTCTTTCGGTTCTTCCCTGACAACATCCGTGCCCTACTGGCTGGTAAACTGCCCCCTGTCATCGTCCTCTACGCACAATGGTGCCCGGTTGGGGATCAACAGAAGTATGACGAAAGCACAGATGCGTGGTTCCAGCAATTTCGGAATCTGGACAATTTCAAGCATGGTTGTGTTCACTTCGATGAGTTTCCTGCAGACATGGCCAACATGACAGGTCACTGGGTATTCCCCCAACGTCGAGAGTTCCCTCGTCCATATGTCAAGCGAACGTATGCCACCAACTCAAAGACTCTGGGTAAAGATGGCTGGGTCAACACGCTGGTTGGAAGACTTGGCAAGATCTGCGATCCATACGAGAAGCTTGACGATGCGAACGAGAGACCGGTACCGAATCCCCTCTACGATAACTGTAAGCTCTCTGCCCAGATCCAGTGCTTCGGCGGAGAGAATTCGATGTTCTACAAGAATGGGGACGGTAGTTCTGCATACAGTTGGAGAGATTCAACCGTTCTCCAAACTGTGGACTGTTGGTATCTGAACATAAACGACCCAAATCATAAAATGTCGCAAAATCTCGCGAATCAATGGCAGAACGAGAACGACGGCGTGATGATTGGTGCCAAGAGCTGTTTCAGTAAGACTGACAGACGCGTTCTTTGGGGTTCCTGGGGCTCCTGGGTTATGGCTAGCCCTGACGTCTGGAAGACTTATTATGAAGATGAGGCCAAGTACCAGAGGCTGGGCAAGGCCAGGGCGGCAGCTGATCCAAATGGTACCTTTACCGCGAATCCATTTGCTGTTGCACGCCAAAGTTAGGCAACATTCAACTAGGCTTTACTGTACTAAGAGAACCTCTTTCAGTGCAACCGATATCTTAATGCCATCGTCTTCATAGCCTTTGTCACACATAGAAACGTACGTTCTGATAAGACCGGACCACTAGAAGTAACATGAAGCCAAGTACACTTGCTACGTTTTTAGAAGTCTCATGTGCCACAGATACGTGTCTTCCCAAGTCACGAGCGGAGAATAACAGACCTGGGGGCTATGTCAAGCCCTCATGCTTGGTACGAAAATGTTGCGCCAATGGATGAGCTTTATCAGCAAGCCTGATTGTGATGAATGTGCATAGCCCCGCAATGGCGTTGTTGGGGGTCTCACCGACCTATCAATACCACCAAAGCAAGCAATTACTGGCACACAGGTTTCACAACTCACCAAGAGCTGAAAAGCTGCGCATTATGCGGGCGACGTGCTGACGCAGGGTTGAGAGATGGGCTGCGCTGATCTGCACTGGAGAATGCCTAGTCAACGATGGTGTTTCAGTCTTCAGCCTGTACAGTCAACTTTCGAAATACTGTGTCTGTGACTTAGACCTAGTTAACTTCTGCTCACAAGAAATAATGGCAGAACTGGCTTTAGGTATCGTGGGCATCGCTGGCACTGTGGATGCCTGTATTAAGTAAGTGTATCATCACTCTACGACCTTGGAATTCACAGATTGATTAACGATTTCAGATTCGGAAAAGTCTTAGTTCAGGCTTACAAGGACTATGGGTAGGCTGACGCAGTCGTTGACGAGCTATCTGTCCGTATCCAAATATGCTGGTCAAGACTGGTAAGCCAACTTGAGATTGTGAAGGAGCTTGAATCAGGCATGGCCAGAGATCAGCGAGAGATTCAATCACAAACATTGCGCATACTTCAATCGAAGCTCGAAGCCACGACACTGGCGATCTCAAAGCCAGAAAAATATGCGTCTTCTAAAAGAGTCAAGGCGATTCAGTTCCTCGGTTTGCGAGAAACACTTGAAAGCACTGTAGCAGAACTTGAGTCCTGGTAAAAGCGCTTCGAGCCCACTTGGTTTCAGATGATCAAGCCTGAGCCTGCAGATCTGGATAGGACATTGAAAAAGGCTTCCCAGACTGAGGTTCAAGACCGCGCAGAGCCTGTTAGAGAAGGCTTGAAACTCCGACAAGCTTTCAACACCAGCGGATCTGTCAAACTTGCAGAGAAAGTACTGCAAGAACTAGAATGAAAGGCTATACCATACTGCAAATCATAGCTTGCTATCAGAAAAGTAGAAAAATATTTCGTCGTCGAAAATGTTTCCCGGGAAACAGCCGGGTGGAGAGACTCACGGGAACTTGCTTCCCGACTTCGACATTCAAGTCCATTCACTTTTGGAATGCTGAAATGCAAGGGCGTAGTACAATCATCCACGGATTCATCTCTAAAATTTGTCTTTGGGGTCCCAGAAGGTTACTCAAAGGTACAGAGCTGCAGACGGCTTCTCCTTTCTGGCAGTGTCCCTGACTCCCTAACCACGAGACTTCAGATAGCTCGACAGCTGGTCACTGCGGTCTATTATGGCCACCTTTATGAATTTGTCCACAAAGACATTATGCCCGAGACAGTTCTGATTTTGGAACAGCCAGAGAGATGCACCGATATAGTAGTTTGTCTTAAAGGGTTCCAGCTGTTCCGATATGTCGAAGGACCAACAAACACTTCTCAGGCAGACCCGAAAGACTCAATCTACCAGCACCCATCTCAGATGAGCAGCACTAGAGTCACTTTTTCTATGCGGCACGATATCTACAGCCTTGGTGTTTGCTTACTCGAAATCGGGCTCTGGAAATCGCTTGTCGACTATGACGGTGGTGATGTTGCGCAGATCTCAAACACTCTGCAGGCAACTGGGGGCCCTTCTGAGCATGTACAATCAGAAGCTGTCAAGGAGAAACCTATATTGCTGAGCCGCAACCAGTTGAGGGCATTGATGCGCTACACCAAACAGTGGAAAAAACAATAGACGTGTCCCGAGGGCCTCATAATCGCGAGCCTGATTCAGCCAACAATTTCCAACCTGAACAATCATTCCACTCTTCAAAACATGGTAGTGTAGACTCAGAGTTCTACTCCCACTACGAAGCATAGCCTTTGACTATCTGGGCTCTGGGAATCACCGTCTTTTTCATATTTACGAACTCTGTCCCCTTCCGGAGTCCAGCCTCCACGATAGAGTTTTCAACCGACCTCGGTGAACCCTTCCCTAGTGGCCCTTTGAACTACAATCATATGAGCCAATGTGGTCAGGACTTCATCCGTGATGCAATAAAGCCGCAAGCGGAAGCTAGGCCAGACTGCGGACTGGCTATGCGCCACGCATGGATAAGGGGCTTATTTACCGAGGCTTCGGTACCCATTATTCCCGATCGGTAAGTATAGAGGCTCGAAACCTCCTTAGATTTCTTTCTGACCAATAAGGACCTCGAAGGCATCATCTAGAGCGAGCTCTTTCGACAGCAATACCAAAGAGATCTTAACGTTGGCTTCACGCCGCCCAGATTCCGCGGGGTCGACCATCGAGAATGCAAGTTTTGTTGAAAAACTACAACTCACGCTTGGACCGCAAAGGCTAGTTGAGGCGGAACACTCAGAACAGGTTACTGTGGCCGTCAGGACTGGGCACGTTGACATGGATAATACGCTCCAAGACCGGGGGGCCAATATCAAGACCCTGAGTGGAGGCGGTTTGGCTGATACGATGGTATTTGATTCGAAGGATTATACACTATTTCGCTGGGCCATCGAAACAAACCAGATTGATACAATGAAGTTGTTCATTAACTCTGGCATCGATCTCAAGGTAACAAGTTCTTCTGGCCAAACTCCACTTCTTTTGGCCACACTAAGGGGCCCTGAAGGAGTTGTCAGGCTACTGATTGAGAACAACGGCTCTCTTGAGGCAGGCAATGAACACGGAGTTACACCCCTGATGGGGGCTATACAAAACCGGCATCTTGAAGTTGTAAAGCTATTACTTAAGGAAGGCGCCAATCCTAATGCGAGAGATCATGACGGCAACACAGCTCTGATGATGGCTGTTTGTGTAAACAGTCAAAGCATTACAAAGCTATTGATTTCCCATGGTGCAAGTCTCAACAGAAGAGACGATGGAGGATGCATCCTCCTTCTTATAGCGGCCTCGGAGGGGTACCAATATAGTTTAATGCCTCTTTTAGAAGCTGCGAGTGATACTGAGACCAGCGACGATAGTGGTTCAACATTGCTCATTGCAGCTGCAAAGCGAGGACGTGTGTCAGTGGTAGAAACTTTGCTCAAGAATGGCACTAAAATCGAAGCGAAGGACTTCCTCGGTGGCGAGACTGCACTTGTAAAGGCGGTAACAGAAGGCCATGTTGCTGTAGTAGAGCTGCTCCCTGAGAGGGGTTCTAACTATGAAGCACTCAATAGCCAGGACAAACCGTGTCTTGTGGTTGCGGCAGCCCGGAACTACCAGTCGATCAAGAGGCTGCTATTGAAGAAAGGTGTAAAAAGGGATCTAACATATTACCTTCATTGTCTTGAATTCAAGCTTGCAAGTTAGCCTTGAAAGGTTCATCCAAGTATCTCCAGAGTCTGACATAGTGTAAACATTTATTCAACATATTGTGTTGCCCGTATGATATAGTTTCCTTGCTATATTCTTTAAGGTCTTCTGATCTGTCTTCAACTCTACCACGTGATCGAAGCACGGTATATAATCACATAAAGCGCAATAAGCCCTTCCTGGCTTCAACTGAAACGGAACTGATCAAGTCACTTTGGCTCTTATAGTTCATCTTGACCATGCCCCAAAAAGCGAAACAGCTCACATGCTGATCCAATTCCTGAGACAGCTTGCTCTCGCTTCTGAAGGGAAAGGCAATCATACAAACTCCTGCTATGAAAGGTGAAGACTGAAACACCATATACACTCAGTCATAGGCGATAGAGAGTATTCTATAATTCTATCTCGTAGTAATAGTAACAGATATGCTTGTTGTTTCCTTGACTAAGCTTGAAGTGAACAGGGCTAACGTGCGTTTGTTAGGCTTGTACTGTCTCAGACTACCCCTAGGCAATATTTCAACGTCGTATCCATTTGGAAAGGTAGAGACCGGCAAAATTATCTCAGTTGGTGCATTGATGTCTGGGTCGCTTGTGAAGTTAAGCTTGAAGATACCCGAAGTCACATCAAAAGCAAAGGAAGTGGGTGTTCCTGCGATCGCCGCCGGGTATGCACGACTGTAGTGCTTTTCCAGCTCTGGATATGGCTTTCCCGATGTTCCATTATACAGATTCTCATATGCCCATCAGATCCAAGATACCATGTTTGCGTCAGTCGCCGACATGGCTTCCACTAGGCCAGTCATCTGCTTATCATCGCCCATCCAAAACGTCAACTCTGTAAGAACACCGGCGGTCTTGAGTCGAACATTGTCTTTGTGTCGGTTGTAAAGTGTATCTTTTAACGGGCCCAGCTGCGGAGGATTGTAGTAGTGGAATGAGTGCACTGTCTTGGATCCATCCCCAAGAGGTACGTTGTTAAAGCCTGAGAGAACATCGAAAGTAGTGCCCTCGAACCAGATAAGCGTATCATTGTCAACCATGCGTATTTTTTTCGATGCTCGGTTCCAAAGACCCTCCAAGGCTTTACGGTCGGCAACTCCTGGCACAAGCAGCGTCGGGTCGGCGTATGTGTCGCCAGCCCAGGGCTCGTTGAGTAGATTGTACCCCACGACATTAGTAGTGTCAACGTATTCTGAGGCCAGTTTCTTCCAGTACGCAGCGAATGCGTCTCCCAGACCGTCGAAGTTATTGTAAAGTCTCCCAAAGGCGTTTCCAACAGCCACGGATAAGTAGCTCAGTGACCAGTCTATAGTATTGCATTGGGATTGAGGCGAAGGAAAGCCGTCTCTGTCAGTGGTGAATGGCTTGAGCTTCTGAGGAAACGGGAATCTTCTGAATCCTGTAACCCAGTCCTTCTTGACGAACCACTGACTTAATTTTAGTTGGTGCAAGATATAAAGGGTTCATTGCTTACTCACATCAGGTACACCATGCCCGCAAAGCTGTTTAGCTAATACATCTTGGTGAACGTCCACCAGCACATAGATACCGTGTTCTTCTGCCAGCTTTGTCTGCTTCTTCATGATATCCAAGAACGTTTGATTGTACTCGCCACGAATTGGTTCAGCACCAGCCCAGCTATGACCAAGACGGACAATATTCAGCCCCAAGTCCTGCATATTCTGAACATCTCGTTCGCCGAATGACGAGACACCCGGAGTCCACTCAAACGGCCTGTACCACGGTGCCTCTTTCATGACAACATTGGTTCCGTGAAAGAACCTAGTTCTTCCATACTCGTCAAGGATCTGGTGAGTCTCCTGATTCACATGCTTGATCCGGGCCATATCTGGATGAGTCTCGTACCAGCCCTCCGTATCTTGGGCCAATACTCTTGAAATATCAGTGCACGATACGGCCAAAAGCCATACCGCTACAGAAGCAGAAAGCATGCTAGTGGTGACAACTGTATATGGATCGCTTGGACTTATGCACCAGACCAGTATCTGAAAGGTTTAGACAAAGACAGTTGACACTAAAAGGAAGTGAAGTCTGTCTTAAGCCGGGGAACCGTTCGTACAGATGCAACTGGAGCATCAATCCCATTTTATCAAGTAGATCTCTTCCATTTTGTTGATGTGTATTTCTTGGATCTAAGCTAGCCGCATCAAGTAGGTATCACTTAACAGAACCAAATATTGCTACATGCAGGAGGGGAAAGCAACCCTTCTCCACATCCATATTGGCATTTGTTACTAAATGCATCCCAAAACCTGATCTGCAATACTAAGTAGGGATGGTCTAATGCCCAATTGAGGCGTAAATTGTTCCTCGTGAACACCTTCCCGAGTGTTGTACCGAGGTTCAGTTATTTGCCTCCAGCACGTGAGAGGAGACACAGCGACTTCTAATACCCGTTGGGTTTCTATCCTACAAGTTTAATCAGAAGTTCTTTCAAGAACCGTGTTAATGACTATAGAATGATGAAGTTTCATGGGAGCCCTTGCAACTCTCACTCGAGGTGGCTATCACGCATCATCTATTGCTATTACTACAACAAATGGATCTCGATGTAATCCAGTTTTCCCAGGAAGGCTTGAAAAGTTCCGAACACCAGCCCTACCAGTTCAGGCACCATGCGGGTACTCCACTTCAGCGAACGAATGTCTTCTCAAATGTTCTGCTTATTACTCCTGGGAAGTATGCAATCAAACGAGCCTCTCCGACAGCTCCCAGAGCTTTCGTTCTGCCTCCTCGTCATATATCCATACAGCATGCCCAAGCTCGGGCGAAGTCGGCTCTACCCCCGGCCTCACCGGTCTTTCCTCCACAAAGTCAGCCAGATACTTCCCACCACGACCCTCCCAGTCCTTACTAACTGCCGCATAAACAGTCGTAGCAGCGCCTTGAGCTTTGTTCCTCAAAGCATTCTTGATAGGCCCATCTAAGTCAATCGTGCTCAGGTCAACGTACTTCCCCAAGTTGGTAAGTATATACCCAGGATGCACTGACAAGCCATGAAGACCTTGATCTGCATATCGCCTTTCAAGCTCGGCTGCGAAGTAGATATTCGCTGTTTTGGATTGAGCATATGCCAACCAAGGGTTGTAAGCTTCCTTTTCGAAGTTGAAGTCATCCCAGCGTATACCACCAAAGCGGTGGGCCTTTGACGCGACGGAGATAACACGAGATTGGAAAGACGGCGTGATGGCTGCCAGAAGAGCTGGCTTGAGAAGTTGAAACAGAAGAAAGTGTCCAAGATGGTTTGTTCCAAACTGGGTCTCGAAACCGTCTTCGGTTCTACCCTCAGGAGTAGCCATGACTCCTGCGTTGAGGATAAGAATGTTCAGCTTATCAACCTTGGCCAGGAAGTCTTCGGCAGCGGCTCGTACGGACTTGGACGAGTCAAGCCTAAGTTCGATTCCGTATACAGGTGCCTCCGACTTTGCTTCAGGCCATGAAATGATATCGTTGATGCCCTGCTCAATCTTCTCTGGAGATCTTGCGGTGATATAAACCGTTGCTCCAGTTGCGTGAAGAGCTCGGGCGGTTTCGAGGCCGATACCTTGGTTGCCGCCTGTGATGAGTACGACCGTGCCTTTGAGTTTGCCAAGAAGGTCTTCATTTTTGACGATTTGAAGTGCTGTAGGTCTTGCGTCACCAGGACCTTGGGGCTTGGCGTGAACTTCAGCGTAGCGAGACATGCTGGAGATGTTGTGATGATTGTTTGGTAAACCTCTGAAGAAGAGATGAGTTTATTAAATAGAAAGCCTGTAGATATTCTTCCCATGAGCTTTTATAATTCTCAGACTCCAACTATTCTTCGATCTTCATGGTGCCGATAGTAGTCCTGGCTTGGTCATCAGGCTCCACGTCTCGGCAGTCAACTTTGGCATGATCAGGGTATGCGGTGCAAGCGTGATCATCAGCCAGAGCCACGGATTAGCTAGATACTATTGCACGATGATACAATAGTAACGTGTTTCAAGGAGTCTAGTTTAGAGTTTGTTGATGTACGATTGGTTGGATGATGTGAGCCATTTGGCTTACCCGATAACTCCGGACTTTAACGATACGACTGCCCCGGCTTGAGCGGTGAAATGGCTGATATCAGCCCCTATGCCATGCTTAAGAATCAGAGAGAAATAGATTTGGCATCAACAGCAATAGTCTAGTTGCTGCGATATGTTAATTCGTCGAGAAACCCTGTCACGCCCGAGTAACAATCACGTCATCGCAATGACTTCATACTCCGACAATGGTAATGCAGATGACAAACGCTGTATTATTATCTTATCTTAGTTGCCGTACTTGGCGAATTGTACTTCAGAAGACGCCGACGATGCACTTCCTCTCGGTACATGCTGCAGATCACCCGATCCTTCTCCCTCCAAACTACCCCTGTCGTGATCACCATGACCCGGATATCTCTCGCTATGGACTGATATCTCTGTTGTCTTGACCAGACTCGACTCATTGCCGAATACACGATGGCTCTCTTCACCCTTCCCAACGCGAACCTCATACTCTCCAGTAATCGTTCCCTGAGGCCCAGTATGCTTCCGCCGGTCGCGATTCAACGTCTCCAAGCCGACGTCGTCATGGTGTGTGGCATTGTGACTGCGACCGTAAGAACTTTCGTTTCTTCCGCGGGTAAGTTCGACGAGACGGTTGAGGATGCTGAACTCGAGCTTGAGCTTGACGCTGTATACGAGTGGCTTCCAGGCGGTCTGGATGTCGAATAGGTTCGCGAATTCGAGGGCGAGGATGGAGACGTCGAGAAGAATGACGAGGACGTTGACGATGAGGAGATGGTTCAATACCATACGCGTCTTGGTGTTGCCGACGCTCTTCTCCAATCTGAGGCGTTTGGTTGTCTCCCAGACGTACAAGCCCGAGATGATGAGCTCTTGGACAAAGAAAACGCTGAGTTGGATCTTCTCAAAAACCTCGTAAGGTTTCTGAAAAGGTTTCGGGTTCGACGATCCGACGCCGTAAACAAGGATGATTACAGGGAGATGCAACCAGGTGGCATTGAAGATGATCATATACAACACCATCCTCAACCTCTTCTGATTATGCATAACAATGTGCAACCGCGAATATAAAACAACAGACTGTCCCGTGATCATAGTACACCATCCAATGAGTATAAGCGTCGAGTAAAGATACGTCTGCGCCGACAGCGACAGGTGTAGGATAAGGTAACCCGTTCCATTGAAGGCAATACCCCAAGTCGCAATGACTAAACTCCAGAAGTAAAGTCCGCTGCGCTTCTTGAAGCTGCTGAAGATGTAGGCATTGAGCTCGAGGACATTGTAGAATGCGATGCTGATAAAGACGCAGATCACGATTGCGACGGCGCCGCTTTTGGTGTTGATTTCGGCCATGTCATTTCGCTGCGGTGTTGGGACGGGGATAGAGATCGATCGGCAGACGGGGGAAATGGGGTAATAAAATGAGTGAAGTGAATGGAATAAAAGGAAGCGATGCCCTGCTTCAGCAGTAACTGGGATTGAAAACACAGAACCAACAACAGTTTGTTGGCTGTCGGTATTGCAAAGGTCTTAAGTAAAACTGACAACACCATCTCTCTCAACGTCCTTCTTCTCTCCCTCTGGTGGCGGTCTCACCAGCAAGTTTCCTCCTTCCATATCACGCAACTGACAATTCCATGCTAAGCTCATTTCGTGACTGGATCTTTTGCTCTGATAAAGTTCAAGGTTGGCAGTTTTGGCTAATCAAACTCAAACTCTATTTTTCTGCATGTTGGTTACATCCCTGCCTCAGCTGTCGAAGGGGTTCATGGGCTGATACGACAGTTGTACTACGATCGTCGTCTTGCTACTCCGTACAGAAGAAGTAAATACCAAGGGTATCGTTACCAAGGCCATGGTAGAGATGAGATGAAATCCTGAGATCTGACATATCTGCATCGTTCGTTCTGCAAAGTGAAAAGATCGTCAATCCTCTCACGCACCATCTCGGAAAGTTCCTTCGCCATATGCCGCAAAAGTGCGTCACACCAGGATTTCACACCTACTCAATTGAGCAAGTCATAATATTTACAGCAGGGGCCTTTCCAAGCGTAAGCCACGATTTCAGCTGCTGTCGAAAAGACCTCCAATCGCAGTGCTTTCCCTTCCCACTCGTGTCCGTTATTCAGCGGCAGTTTCGGTCGGTGATTAATAAAAACAACCCTTCTTGTTGAGAATGTGCCGCTGCCAAGGAACTGGAACCACATTATGTAGTTGTGGCGTGGATGCAGGTTATAGGAGGTTGCATTGGTTGTTGGTCGTTGGTTCAGTTCGACATTGATTCAAGGCCCCTGTAAGCAGGGTTTATACCGATTCTTTTCAGGGTCATTCCCTTCTTTTCCCCCGATCAGCCCTGTCCGGAAGACCCCCCAGATCCCCGAGTCAGTCTAGAACTTCCTCAATCGTAAGTTATTCTTCCCCTGCTCGACGGACCAACATCTGCTTTTCCTCTCCGCTACGTAACTCTCCCAAACTCTAAACATGCTACTTTCCCCACATTCTACTACCCCGATCCCCATTGCCGAAGCGCTGATTGACCCGCGTAAACCGGCGACCCACGCTAGCTTAAGCTTAACGCTGCAGATCTTGCACGTTCTTGGAGTACAACGCCGAGACAACCCTCGTTAATGCCTCGTCGCTGTCATTTCAGGCGGAGATGATGAGTTCGCAGCGACCGATTCATTGCGCATATTAAAAGTGCCGCAACCAGCTGTCTCGGGTCCTGTCACACCAAGCACTCATTCGTCATGCCTTCTTCCATTTCTGTACTTGCGGGGGTTCTCGTGCCTGTTTTGGGCGCGGTGGCTGCTAAGCTTCCTTCTACGGCTCAGATTATTGATCAGAAGTCGTTCAATGTCTTGAAGGATGTGCCACCTCCTGCAGTGGCCAATGACTCTCTGGTATGTCACTGCAGCCTCGTTGCTGATTGTTACTAATAATTATGAGTAGGTGTTCACTTGGCCTGGTGTAACTGAGGAGTCTCTTCTTGAGAAGCCTTTCCATGTCTACGATGAAGAGTTTTACGATGTAATTGGAAAAGACCCCTCTTTGACCCTCATCGCAACATCGGACACCGACCCAATCTTCCATGAGGCTGTCGTATGGTATCCTCCTACTGAAGAGGTGTTCTTTGTGCAGAATGCTGGCGCTCCTGCCGCAGGCACTGGCCTGAACAAATCTTCCATCATTCAGAAGATTTCCCTCAAGGAGGCCGATGCTGTTCGCAAGGGCAAGCAGGATGAGGTCAAGGTCACAGTTGTTGACTCGAACCCTCAGGTTATCAACCCCAATGGTATGTTTAACGGGTGATATGACTGAAACGAGCCTAACCTTTTGATCTCAGGTGGTACTTACTACAAGGGCAACATCATCTTCGCTGGTGAGGGCCAAGGCGACGATGTTCCCTCTGCGCTGTACCTCATGAACCCTCTCCCTCCTTACAACACCACCAGTAAGTCACAAGAATCCCTAAGAGCACAATTATTTGAGCTAACCTTAACCAGCCCTTCTCAACAACTACTTCGGTCGCCAGTTCAACTCCCTCAACGACGTCGGTATCAACCCCAGGAACGGTGACCTGTACTTCACCGATACCCTCTACGGATATCTCCAAGACTTCCGTCCTGTTCCTGGTCTGCGAAACCAGGTCTATCGTTACAACTTTGACACCGGCGCTGTCACTGTTGTCGCTGATGACTTTACCCTTCCCAACGGTATGTCTTTTATTGAATGGTAAAGTACAAGCAACTCATATTGATCAGGTATTGGCTTTGGCCCCGACGGCAAGAAGGTTTATGTCACCGACACTGGCATCGCTCTCGGGTTCTACGGTCGCAACCTCTCTTCTCCCGCTTCTGTTTACTCTTTCGACGTGAACCAGGACGGTACTCTTCAGAACCGCAAGACCTTTGCTTACGTTGCCTCATTCATCCCCGATGGTAAGTCCTGTATGCTGTGCCTCTATCGTGTTATATACTGACCTCTCCAGGTGTCCACACTGACTCCAAGGGTCGTGTTTATGCTGGCTGCGGTGACGGTGTCCATGTCTGGAACCCATCTGGCAAGCTCATCGGCAAGATCTACACCGGAACTGTTGCTGCTAACTTCCAGTTCGCTGGTAAGGGAAGGATGATCATTACTGGACAGACGAAGTTGTTCTATGTCACTCTAGGGGCTTCGGGTCCCAAGCTCTATGATTAGAAATGTTCACTTCTCTATACTTACATAGATAATACATGGCATTTGACTTTTGTCGCATCATTTCAAGTAGCGCTACGGTCCTTTCTTTGCAGGATCTTGCTTGAAGCCGTGGGGTAGCATCTGCTGCTTTCATCCAAATCCAAGAATGTATGGAAGATTACTTAGCTGAAATAAATATCTAGCTATAGATCAATTCGCCCGAATCTTTGGGCTTCGAAGCATGAGATCATGCATGCATGTTTTTGTAACCCCGCTCTCACCCATACGGTTGAAGAAGGCCTTATTCTCATATGACCCAATAAGCTTACAGCGTCTAGGCCCAGCTGACCTGTAACCAAAGTACTCAGTCGCTTACGCCTGCAGGTGGATGTACAGTCATCTCCGGTCTTGCCTTGAGAGCAACGCTAACCGAGTCAATCGAACTGCAGCCATCTTGCTACCAGACATTCTACGTTTGGGGAGTTCATGGCAAGTGAGGTGCGGATTAACTTCGATCGTATTGCTAACTGTCGTCAGACTATAGTCCATGATCTTCTTCTTGATCACAGCCCCGGTGACCGCGATAAGATTCTATCTAGACTACGAAGAATCCAGAGACGACATGAGATCAAGAGCTCACAGGGACCTACCTTTCGGCCGGCCTTTGTACCACTCTATGATGATGACCAGGGAGAGAATATGCTAGGGATACCTGACTTTGAACAAGCCAAGTCCGATCTTCCAGCGTTTGTCTCGATTCCAACAATACATATGGATAAACCGTTCCCTCGAACATTCCCTGGGAACTCCCACCACGTGAAGTTCCTACTACAGTACCACTATAGGTTTGGGGTGCACAATGACACTGTTCAGAAACCCCATTTTGACCTTGGCTCGATACTCGATGGCATTCGTTCTCCATGTGTCCGACAGATGTGGTGCTTAGCACTTGATAGCAGTATGTCAGGATCGTTTATTCAATCATAGACTGGCATCTTTTCTCAGAAAATCCCATTACCGTCTCGTGGCTTCCGGCAAATAGTAATTGGCCAATACTGAGTCAAGGGACATAGTATAACGATCAGTCGACAGTAGTCACGCAAATTGCCGTGTCCGAATATTTCCAAAAAGGCGGAAACGCGCCCCATGAGCAATTAGCACGACTAGATCATTCGATAAGGGGTAGAAGAGTTCTGGAGATCACATTCTGTGTTGGGATCATTGGTCATATGTTTTCAGCTGTTGTGCCAGGCGGCTGGATGCTGGACCGACTAATTCGCAAAGTCGGAGAACACGTACTGGGAGTCGATTCCATGGACATGATAAGATCCGCCTCATTCTTTCTCGTGCTTAATCGATCCACTAGGGTAAGTTACGAGAAATAAGTCCAAATCTTGACGGTTCTCCAACGGATATTCTCTTTAGAAGAAAGCTCGTGGGCGGTTGTTCGGTCCATTGAGGACAGTCCTCACCTTTTAACCGGGACGCTACAATGGAGAGCCGCTTCGAAATCTGCGTGCCCTTGATGAGCACATGAAACATTGGGTTGAAGTTGAAAGAACTACCTGGGGCCAAACAGAGGCCTCTGAAGAAGTTGCACGTGCTCTGAGAAGCTTATGGGCAATCGCCATCCGTTTTAGTACGAATTACCATCCCAGTTCAGACCGACAAATATACCATTTTGACCGATTAAGCATGTGGAGGAGGATACTAAACTACATACGCAACGACTCTAAAGCAAGATCAGCCAAGACTAAACTTCTGTACAGGCCAGATGAAACAAGCAAGAGAGGCGAAACTCTTCAAGATCTTGAAGATAAACTGACGGCAGCCATCGCAAGTCTTAAGAGGCACCATGGTACTGTACAGTCAGAGCTTCAGGTCTCCAGAGATAACGAGAACAAGGACATGTTGCGGAGTATACAGAACTTTAATGGAAACTTATCCCTAGCATGTCTCCTTCGCATGTGCACAATATGAACACCGACCTGGTACTCGATAGCTTCACAAGATATGACAGATATATTTGCTCGAAGAATATCCCGTCTGGTAGGTCTTATCACAAATAAGCGCTAAACTCTTGAAAACTTACCTATTATTGCTTATTTACTCTAGGAATGGCTTGTTCGCGACTCCGTAACTCAGCCACAAGTGTACCAAATCTCCGTTACATCAGACGACTTGCGGATTCTCAAGGAGATCCTACATAGCCAAATGCATGTCGTCTCACAAGTAGCACAGAGTCTCGCACGGACGATCGCCAGCTCCAGGCCTCTCGAAGCGGTTACCGGCAAAACACCAAAATCGGCTGATGTCCAAGCATCGTTGGGAACAGGAAAGGGAGCCTTGGGACATGAACGAACCACTCAGATCTTTAACTCACTACAAAGGAAGTCTCAGATCAGACATAGGCAGCTGGCCTATGATATCGAAAGGCTACAAGACGCTACAGAGCGACTGAAGTCACAGGTATTTCTCAACGATGAGTACATCGGAGCTGAAGCTAACAGTCCAACTCCAGGCTGCTTTATTCATAAGGATTAAAGCCGAAGACCAAAGTGTCGCTATCTACGTCTTTACTCTTTTAACCGTTGTCTTCCTCCCACTTTCATTTGCGACGAGCTACATGGGAATGAACACTAGCGATATCAGAGACATGGAACAGGGACGGTGGATATTTTGGGCCGTTGGGGGCGTGCTGACGGTCGTAGTACTGCTTGGTGTTTGGGCCATCGCGTACAGGGTTCCTCGGTGGAAGAAAGCAAGACAGACTCAGAAGCTTTTACATATGGATTGAACCTGGGGAGCCGGGACCGGCACATGATATGAGGGCAACGAATTTCTCTTCGTGTCTGGACGGCATAATCTAGTCTTATGGATCGGCAGTGCTATGCACAGTCGTGGTCCCAATATTGAAGATACGGTGGACCTGACTAGGGAGGTGAGAGAACTTATAGAGCATTGTCCTAGCTTCAGAGTCTCATACACATATACATGCTTTGCAAGAATGAGACGAGTGAGGTTTAAGTCTAATAGTTACGACACTGAGGTAGATTCTTCCTCGGATCTTAAACACGTACCATGATCATGACATCATAATCTCTATCAGTGAAGGCCATATGACCGCGCATAATTAACCAATCGAGAGGCCGGGTATCAACAGAAACCGAAACATCGTGTACTTTGTCAATGAAGAGACATGTATACGCAGACAACTGTGTGACGTGTCCCTGGAGATCGCATAGGTGAAACAGTCGCTTGGCGATCCTCAAAACCTTGAATCATTTGACAGGAAACACCCGTGCATATGTGCCAAAGTTCGAATTGGCCCTACGATGACTGGGGAAGGGACAAATACGGCGTTCTCCCCTTTAAAGGACTGCTTGCTAGCCTGCTTAGGCTATCACAGCCAAGTCACTTGATACCATAGCCTCAGGGTGATAAATGCTTCCAGAATAGAAGTAACGAGACATTTTCAAGTCGGTCTGAATCTTGATCGGCTATTATTCCCGGAAGAATACTATTGCTCCCCACAATAGTGAGTCGGTGTGATGTCGTACCCCATGTCAGGGACAAACCTTATTCTCATTCCCTAATAAATCCGTGAATTACGTATGCGTATTGCCATGCGAGCTTTCTAGCTACCTTGCTGCATGATCCACATTACCCACTTGGACAATTTACTGTCTTCCGTAAGTCGACGACGTTGACCAATCCCAGGTAATGCGAACAATATACAAAGTTTAGAATCCACCACGACAACTGAGCTCATGACTTGTGAGGGACTAAAGTGGATATTCTAATATGAAGCTCTTCGTATTGGCCCCATTATCTATGGGTGACTTAAGCCTTGGGGATCTTAAATTGGTCCCTAGTACAGGCCAATTCCGTCGATGCGTTTTTGTGTCGCCTGAGGTCTCTCAAGCCTTGGTCCTCGAAAGGTCCTGCTGAGAATAGCTATTATATGTCTTTATCTATGCTGCATATGCAGGAAGTAGTCTAATGTAGACGCATTCCCAATGTCGGTTCTCTAGAAAGCAAAACGGAGTGGTGAGTCTAAATGTAGGACTATACTAATGTAACACTCTTGGCAGGATTTCCCTCTGCCGATAGTCCGAGATTTCGGTGACAGGTGCCAAACTATAAATGCAAGATGAAGTCGAGGTTAGCTGCCCCATTCAAGATGCAACTCCACAAAGCAGGGACCAAGATCAAGGTCTTACAGTAAACGGTCTCTATAAAGCTCTTTGCTTGGTCAAATCTGTGCCTAACCCCCTCTTCCATCTCATCATCCCATATACTACATCACTATACATCTACCATCTACACAATGAGACTGCAATTCCTCTTCTTCCTTCCAGCAGTTCTTGCTTGGTGGGTAAGTATTCCTCTTTCACGGCATGGCGCGTCTCTAACACATCGACAGAACTGCGAGCTTCCTAGAGGTACTGGCGATAACGGCCGCTGCGTTGATGGTACTACGGGCAACTGGGATGCTTGCTCGGCGGTATGTGTTCCTACCTCTTTGTTTCTCCTTTCCACTGCTAATATTCATTGCGCATCAAGAGTAACCCTTGCCGAGTCCAAGGAAATGGGTGCAGCCCTCAAGGCAGCAGAGTTGCGAACTGTTCTTAAGAGGCTACGGTGGCCTTGGGTCACCTGTTAGACAGAAAGGGTGTCAAATCGGTCATTAAGCTGATAATAATACGCCATTCTGTTGAGGCTCAAGGGATATGCGATGGTGAGCTCGTCTCGAATATTAAAATGATAGCCTATCTATGAGAATCTTAGATGAATTACCCGCTCTCTTCGCCTTGTCTTTCCAAAGTACACCCATCTTAGCCACTCTCTGCCTCATGTGCGAATACTAATCATTCACATCTCATGTCTCGAATTCGTCGCATCAAGTTCAACGGGAGGATACTGTGGTGGCGGGGAGCCATAATTCAAAACTGATGCCGCATTCTTCGTATCCTCCTTCGTCTCCAACTCAGCAGTCGGCGGCGTGGCCCTCTTTCTTCTTCTCCAAAGATAAAACGCCGCTCCGATAATCGCAAGCCCGACTACTCCAACCCCAGCTCCAATGCCAGCTTTGGCACCCGTCGATAGTCCTCCGCTGGAAGATCCGTCTGAGAATGATTCACTTGTACCAGTCTCCGCTGGTACAGACACTGTTGTCGTGGATCTTGTTGACCCAGATGACAAGGATAGATCTTTTTCGCGATAGTTGAGCTGGATCATTGGTGCGAAGATGGTTATCCCATCTAAAGACACTGTGCTGGTTTCATCTGTCACTGTCGCTGGAAGGGTGAGCCAGTTGAGAACAGTCTTTTGCTTTGAGCATGATGCGACTTGTAACGACCCTCTGGACGCGATGGTTGTGCATGTTTGTGGGCCTCCTGGTTGCGCGCATGTATAGCCACTACTACCGTAAGTCCCCGAGTGAAATAGCAGTTACGAGGCGTTCTTACGATGGACAGCATCCTATCACCCTTTCGTCATCCTGTATCGAGAACTGAAAATTGAAGTTTCCAGTCTCAGGGCCCGTCGCGGTACATGCTGTTTCGTAGCCTTGAGGGCACTCGAATGCGGGAGAGTAGAAGCCCCAGCCATTCACAGCATTTCCAGCGGCGATCGATGATTTTCTCGGTGGCCAACAGTCTGTATCGTCCAGCACGCCTTGCTACGGGGTTCAGTCAGATCAAGTTCGACGCGTCAAGGAAATGTTGACCTACCGTGTTGTCCTTGTTATTCCCGCACGTCTGACCTTGCCAAGCATTCGTGCATGTCGAGCAATCGGTGACTGGCACAGTACATCGATCAGGGTACTTCCATTCTGTTGTGAGAGGACCCAAGTTCGTTCGTGCGCTTGGCATGGCAGTCGACGTATACAATGTTATCGATGTTTATGGGGAGGATAAAAGGATAGAGACGAGATCTTCAGGTCAAGAAATGGCGAGACATAAAAGAATTGGCCAAGGAGAGAAATCAGAACGGCTCAGCCCATCCGTCACCCCTGTTTGTTCCGTCTTACTGCATCACACCTTTTTCCCTTTGGAGACACTGCAGGCTTACTTGCGCCCTACCTCATCGACGCTATGGCCAATAAACAGCATTGTTTCTCATTTAAAGCTTTTCTGCCTAGAAACAACCAACAGAAACTGTCATCAGCACAGGGATTGTCTGGGCATTGCAGTTTTGGTGAAGTTATGGCCCCCAAATACCGAAAGGATCGGGACAACCTTGCAGATACGGGACCACATGGCTGAGTTATGTTGGCTGTGTCATTCAGCCTTTCACAAGGATGTTTGTCATAAGGCCAATCGTAACAGCATCTCATCTCCCCATCCTTGACTTGTACGTCTCACTGGGCTGATTCGAAGGCTATGCCAGATCCTTCTGTCATTCGTGCAGATTCAATATTAGGTGAACTCCATTCAAGACTGTATTAGGGGCTATCGAAGTAAGACTGTTATCAGTAATCATTAAAACCTTTCGCTTTGGACTGCCATTTGCGCTTTATCGCTAGAATAAGCACAGATTTACCACGACTCGATCTGAGACATGCTGACAACTAGAAAGTGAGCAAACCTGCAGATCATCCAATGTTTGAAACATTGACTGTGATAGTATACGGGCTACCGGGAGATCGCTGAAGAGCCGCAAGAGAGATATAAAGACGATGCACGGCATCACTGGAAGGAAGGCTGATTTCCTGCGGTAGGATATTCCCCCTAGCGAGCACGCAGTCGCGCAGTTGATGCAGGTAGTATTCCTCTCCATATGAATTGTAGTACCCATCGACGCAATCTATTATCTTCCCATATCTTTCCTTATTCGTAGAGCTGTAGATGGCCATCCACGGTTTCATATTCCCAGATGTTGAATCCACTGCTAGGCCGCAGACAATATAAATCCTAGGAGAAATAAAGGTCTTGGCAGTATCGGTCAGCTGAAAGTTGAGAAAGCCGGTGAATTTTTCGCTATTGTCCGTGACGAATTCTTGACGTAGATTATCCCAAAGATCTGCTGGTTTGGCTGCGAAGGAAGCAAGTTGGATTCCAGGACGGATGTTGAACTGCGAGGCAAGATTCATGCAGAGAAGCTTTTTCAAGTTTGCCGAACCAAAGAACGTGACGCGTTTGCGAATAAATATCTTGTAACGAGGACCGGCCCAGAGTAGTGAATCTTGCGTTTCGAATAATTCAGAGGGTCGACTGCGGACATAACCATCAGCCGTCTTTGTAAGATAAACTCCAATTCTTGACTCATCCCCATTGTCGTCCGGTATCATGCACGCAAGGTTCAGCAGATATTCCTTATTCTCGCTTGCGCCAAGATATGTCTCTAATCTGAGGCCTTTGTTCGTCATGCTGTATTCATGCCCATATCTCATTGTTGGTGCGCGGCGGAGATTCCGACAGTGAGCGAACTCGTGTGGAGAACGAGCAAGAATCCCGCGAAATCGTTGGCGTGAATCGACCTTCCATGCAAAGATAGAGAGGTCAGTTGTCTCTTTGATTATCTCTTCTTGAAGCCTGCCGAAAGCCTTGATTCCTTCTCCGTAGAGCATTGGCATGTTGACACCGAAGATTCCGAGGAGGCAGTATGCAAGATCCTCTATTCTCGTGGTCTCTCGGTCCGCTGCCCATGACATGCGCCTCGCAACTGGTATGGTCTCCAGTTTAGCGTTGTTATCTAGAACTTCAACGTCGATACCCGTAATATCTGAGATCTCTGTTCGTAGCTGTGCTTTGGTTCCTCGGTAGTTCCACCTGCTATCGTAAAATTCGAGTTTTTGTGACGCGATCAGTTCCTGCAGTGTCCAGCCTCGGGTGAACCACCGACAGGACGACAAGCCGTCAAGCTCGTCATCCTGTGGACCACTATGAACATCCAGATCTTCGAGGTGAGCAAAGCAAACGGCTGAGAACTTGTACCAGTTGAACATGGAGTTAATAGCTTCAGCCAACTCTGCGCTGCTCCTCTTATCGACGCAGCAAGTATCGACCCATGCATATAATATTCCTCGCTCTTTCGCTAGTCGGCAGGTATTCACGATCTTTATGTAACCTTTCTCTCCCTTTTCTCGACCGTCTATCATGTCTTCGAATGTGACTTCATCTTCACCCCACGTATGCGACAGAATTGCATAAGGAGTTGATAATATGTCTATGTTGTCGGCTCTCTCTAGCGCGATCGTTGTTGTGTTGATGAACCACATAATTGGAGGGATGCAAGTTCGAGGTACTCACAGAGCCACAGAACTTTACTTCCTTGGAGTCTGGGCTTGAGTTCCTCGGCAAAATGATAACGACAGCTTTGTATCAAGTCGACCTCGAAAGCGGGGTTAAATTCTGCTGACAGCTGAGGTATTTCAGCTCATCGGAAAATAGTCGGCATGATCACCAAAGCACCAGGCCAGGTCCTTGCCAACAATCCCAGACGATTCAGCTCGCCATACGAGGAGTTTCTGCGGTAGATGTTTTCATGCCAGAAAGCTCAATGCTCCAGGGTAGTACCGCACAGTCACGACCACTTCATGCCAAACAACACCAAGCGATGTAACCTCATCTCCTCCCCAGAGAAGTGATCTTGCAAGTAAAAACAAACACATCTCATCTCATGACAGATCCAAATTGATTTGGGTCCGATACCAAAGATTACCTAGCTTCGTGGAGGATTACCGACAATGGCAATTCACAGCGATGTCTCCAGCTTCCAAACTTTGCCGCGTTCTAGGCTAGCGCAACCATGAACACATCATAGCCGAGATCCCTTCATTGGCTCAATGCAATTAATATGAGGTAACAAGATCGATTCTATGGGTCCGGAATTACAAAGAATTTTCGGTGGGGAACAAATCATAGACTAAGGATGAAGTCATAAGAAGCATTCCCCAGAATGTCCATCTCTTGGCTGCTTCATCTTTGACTTGGCATTTCTAAAACTTTGATCCCCTCATAGCCAAGAGATCTTGCCAAGGAGGTTGACTTGGCGAATCGATCAGGAAGCATGTTTGCTGAAGCGGAGAGGCCTGAGGCCGCTCGAAGCAACGAGTCGTCAGGTACGTTGCATTTAAGATCGTTGGTGAGAGATGAAGTGCTAATTGAGATAGAGCAACCGATAATTGTCCAATGGAATGGTCCAAATGATCCAGAAAACCCATACAACTGGTCCCGTAAGAAGAAATGGTTTGCCGTCGGTCTTGGACTCTTCGCGACGTTCATCTCAATGATGAACGGGACAATCATTACTACGGCCCACGAAGCGATTGGCGAAGACTTTAATGTTAGCGATGAGAACTTTCCGCACTCATATTGGCCGGTTGCATCGTGGGGTCTCGGCGGCGCACTATTCTCACTAGTGTTACTGCCGATTATGGAGGATTTCGGGATGAGACTCGTGTTTCTTTTGGTCTATACCGTCTTTCTCTGTTTTCTCATTCCCGTTGGAGTGGCACCTAACTACGCGACTCTGATTATCACTCGCTTCTTTAGTGGCGGATGCTGCACCATTCTCGCGAATGCAGTAGCTGGCATCATTGGAAACGTCTTTGCCACTGATAGAGCTCGAACAATTCCAACAGGACTGTACATCATGGTCTACCTGAACGCCAGCAGTCTTGGACCAGTCATTGGGGCCGCCATATTTCAGTTCCTACCGTGGCGATGGATCGGATACATCGAACTTATCTGGACCGGCGTCTTCTTCCCAATCTTTATCCTGGCGATGCCTGAGACACGAGGATCAGCAATATTGACTGCGAGGGCGAAGAAGTTGAGAAAACAAGGGAAGAATGCGTACAGTCAGAAGGAGCTTGAATCAAAGTCGATTCTCCATGATATTTGGACAAGCATTCAACGACCCCTTTACATGCTTTGCACTGAGTCGGTTGTTTTCATCTCCACTATCTGGACTGCCTTCAGTTTGGGTGTCATTTACGTCTTCACGCAGTCTGTTGAACAAGTCTTTACTGCTCTTTATGGCTGGAACGCCATTGAAGCTGGTTATGTTCAAGCTGCTATTGTTATCGGAGAGATTCTTGGGTTTGGCCTTTGTGTCTTGACGAATAACTGGTATTATGCTTCTGCCTCGCGCAACAAGGAAGCGCCTGGTACGCCTATTCCTGAAGCGCGCCTGTACGCTGCCGTAATCGGAGGTTTCATCGGTGTAACTGGTGGAATGTTTGTTTACGCATGGACGAGTTATTCCTCAGTGCACTGGATTGGACCCGCGTTTGGACTCATGCTCGTTGGCCTTGGCACCGAAGCTGTCGTTGTAAGCATCGCCAACTATCTGATCGACGCGTACAGCAACTACGCCGGAAGCGCTATCGGAGCGACCGTGTTGGGCGAAAACTTGGGCGTTGCTTTTCTGCCACTTGCTTCGAGCAGTATGTATACAAACCTGGGCTTTCACTGGGCGAGTTCGCTGCTGGGTTTCATCTCGTTGGTTTTGGCGGCTGCACCAATTGGTGTCTTCATTTGGGGAAAGGAGATCAGGGCGCGAAGTCCATTTATGAAGTCGGCCATGTCGAAGCCAATGGAATTCTCAATGACGCCTTCAGAGTAGGCGCATGGGTGAAAGCGCGGTGGGACAAAAGAGTAGAGCAAGACTGTCATAAGCGATCTGAATATCTGTATTTCTCACTATGTTATACCAATTCACAACCAGCTTCCTCAAACAGACTATCTAAAACCTCCGCAAGCAAAGCGGCCCCGCTTAGGCAAAACCATTGGCAACAACAAAGGTAACATCATCAACAAAGCTCTTGGCAGCATCCCAGTCATGAACACCACCATTCGAAGAAGCATATCCAAGGTTGTTATAATGTCGAATATACCTTGTAGGATAGTTCCACGATCGAATAGAGCTTCCCGATCCACTCAAACCCTTCTGAGGGCAAAACGTAGCATCCTCGTTGAACGACTTGCTTCCATCACCCTTGTTGACATACAGAGTAAATCCGGAGTGTCGGATGTAGCTACCAGGAGTATCGTTGGACTCGAAGGATACACAGCCGCTGTTGGCGAGGCCGGTGCGGACGGTCCAGCTTGCTGATTTCTTGAGGGCGGTGGCGCTGGAGCTGGAGACGACTTGGGTGTTGACAGTTGAGTCGCTGTGTGCGAGGTAGCGGTCTGTGTAGCCGGAGGTAGTGACTTTGAGGGAGATGGATGATCCGACGGTGAGGGCGGACCCGCTTGTCAATGAGGTTGTCGCGTACTTGGCCGCGACGATGTTGGCCTGCACGGCATTCTCAGTCGCATCAGAAGGATATCCACTGGTCATAACTCCTTCATAAAAGGTGCCTTGAGCTCCATTGCTGTTATCACCGCCAATTCCGAGGATTATAGCTCCTTCTTTCTTCATGGGGTTGTATCCGCCGTCAGGATACGCGCCATTGTAGAAAGTTGACAGTCCACCTGATGTAGCATCTCCGCCCCGAATACTCCATGTTCCCGGCTTGCCTTTAACGACGGCACTGGTGAAACGATGGTTGATGGTAGGATCGGCAGTGTTCTGCTTGGGGTTCTTTCCGGAGAAGAGACCGTTCTCAAGATCAGCCATGATCCAGGGTCCACTGCCGGAACCAGAGCCCCAGACGGTGCTGTCACCGAAGTAAATGGCTTCCATGTGACCGTTGCCAGTATCAGTACTGCTAGTCTCTGCATTGCCGTAATCGAAGCAGCAAGCGCCGTTGTAGTGCGTTCCGTCGAGAACAGCATACAGACCCTCAGGCTCATCACCAGTAGCAGAACCACTAACATGGTTGTTACGGTAGCCAGTACCCGGAGAAACAAACACTCCGTAGGCCTTCTTGCCGTTCAAAGTAACAGGTGCACCATCAGCAGCGGCAAGGTTATCATAGCCATTTGCCTCAGGGCCCTTGAAGCCACCAGGAGGAGCTTGAGTCAAGTGGTTGCTGAGACCAGACTGATCATAGATGATGGTGATGAGACAGGTAGTTCCGCTGCAGAAGGTATCTTGGGCAGAGGAAGCTGCGACACCGCCTGCGGAGAGAGGCTTGATGTCGGTGAGGGCACCGTCTGAGGCACGCTTGATCTGGTAGAGAGCGCCGTTGTAGCTGTCGAACAGAGCGCGCGTGGTGCTATGAGCGGCGATGCAGGGAGTCCCGCCGGATTTGTAGATGTCGCATGGTCCTGCAGAGACAAGACGGGCGGTGGTGGCGAGACCAAGAGCGAAGACGCTTTGGAGAAGCATTGCGATGTTCAGTCTGGGGACTATGAGAAGGTAGGTAAAGCCAGAGCCAAGAGCCTTTGACAGAAGATTGAAGAAGAGCTGCTGAGTTACAAGAAATGGAAATTACGGCACAGAATAAGAGCTCTTTATATAGAGATATCCATACTGAGGGTCTCTCGTCCGACAACCCTCCGATGCCCTCCCCCAAACCCCATCGCATCAACATCAGACGAAGCGGCTATCCACCTTCCTATTCCGCTCACTATCCCCAAGCGTAGCTATTCACAAATTCCTCCGTTGTACCAATCCGTCAAAGAATGGTGCGTCGAACAGCGCCAAGCCTTATTCGCCCGCTTCTCCAAATCTGCGGGGTATGCAGATCGGCGCCATCGTCATCTGGGGTAAGAACCCCAGGGGGCATCGCGTGGCCCGGGCCTTGATGTAACCATAAACCGGCACGCAAGTGCCGAATTTGATGCGGACAAATTAGATGTTGGAAGAGGTTGGTCGGTGGTAAGAGAGCCAATGGAGGAAGAATGTGGGGGATGCATTTAGGGCCGAGTCGTGATGTGGGCGGTATTGAGATCGTCGTGACCTAACCTGATGAGCTATTCGACTAGCGAGACTAGAGATGGTATATCCTCGTATATTTGATGTCTATTGCCTCGAGACCACGGACAACAGTTGACCTGATCGTAACAGATGAAAACAACTAGTCCAAGAACCTACTAAACTTACCTAAATTGGCCTAAACTTGTCTCGGCACTTGTCGCTGCCTGCTTCTTCCCCAAGCGCTGCGTCCTCACTGGAATCGCTTCAATTCTTCCAAAACGCCCCAATGAAGTCCTTCACATCCTTCCAAAGAGCATCTGGCTCCTCAAGCGCAGCAAAGTGTCCACCCTTGTCATGCATTCTATACCACTTCACCTGCTCTGTCTGCTGAATCCATCTCTCCGGCGCAGTGACAAGCTCCTTCTTGAACGCCGAGTGACCAAGCGGTACCTTGAGGCTCTTCCAAGCATTCATCATGAGCTCATGATCCTCAAGGACAGTGAGGTGAAGGTAGATAGATGTTGGGTAACAACCAGTGAACCAGTATAGAGCTATGTTGGTAAGGATGAGGTCTTTGTCGGGTGTTTCGTCGGACCAGCGGTGCATCTTGTCGCCGATCCAGGCGAGGAGGGCGATGGGGTTGCTGCCGAAGATGTAGCCTGCTGTAGCTGGCTTGGTGCCGTCGAGTTGGATAAAGGCTGTTTCTTTCTTTTGAAACTCGGCCATTCTGCCGAATGCTGCCATTTCATCGGGAGTATACTTGCCGGCCTTGATGCCCTCCTCGACATCTTCACCTGCAGGAGGCGAAATGTTCAGCATGCTCATGTGGACGAGCCTACAAGTGGGATCAATGTTTGCGATGACAGGTGCGGTCCAGCCGCCAAGATCGCCTCCCTGCGTCATATACCCCGTCTTGTCAAAGCCCAAAGAGTGCATCATCTTTGACATAAGGCGAGCATTATCAATATGGGTGAATGGCTTTTCCAGAGGCGGTGCATCAGAGAAACCGAAGCCGATATGGTGAGGAACGATGATGTGATAGGGTAGAGACTCAGGATCGTACTCAGATTTGAGTTTCTGAAGGATGGGGAGGTATTCAACGACAGAGCCTGGCCAGCTATGAAGGAACAAAATGGGGACCGCAGAAGGCTTCTTGGAAAACAAGGCTAGAAAATTGATCTTGTAGTCTGTCGAGTCGTCGTCAGTGACTGTGATGTCAAACTGCGGGATCGAATTGAGAGTAGCCTCCCGCTTCTTCCAATCGTAGTCATTCGCCCAATACTCAACCAACTCCGTCAAAGTATCTCTCGGAAGACCAAAGGCGCCATCTTCATGCGAATTCCAGATATTCGCCTTCGGGATCGGCGATAGCTTGAGGAGTGTCTTGAGTTTCTCGATCTCGCCGTCGGGAATGGAAATAGTGGATGATGTAAGATTTGCTGACGCGGGAATGGGCCAGGGCGGCGCGCTAAAGGGAAGAGAAGACATGGTGAAAAATGGTTTTATGGTGCTTAGGATGATTGAAAGGGCGAATTTGATTTGGAATACAAGTTTTAATGGTCTTGTTGACTGTTCTTATGCGTTTTTACTCGATCTAAGAAGGATGGACTTCTGCCTTGGGATGATGATCCTTGGAGGCTCAGGTGCAAGAGGGTGATTGGCAGGATGTCAGATTTCTAGAAACTTCGCGAAATTACTACTCACTAGCTCCATTAAAAAAAATAAGAATCATCTAGAGACTGCTGGAAGTTTTTATATTAATTAATTGATGTCGTTGTGCTGTCGGCACATCAGTGAGGCCTACCTAGGAGACAAGCTGTATTGACTTCAGTGCACATGGAGCACCTTTGACTTGAAATGGAAAAGCGTAGCTCGGTTCAAAGATGTGGCTCTCCAGTATGAAAGGATCAGACCAGCATGTCAAGATCGAAAGTATGCCAACAACCTGGCGTTTTCAACTATGAGAAGGAACTGAACGCAGCCAACTGTGATAAGGGTGAGAGGTTAAATGAGGCTTCAGCCCCAACAACATTTCTCTCTATAGCTATCCTCACCAAATCGTCCTGTGAGTCTGGGATCTCCATCCAGAAGGGTTACTTCAAGGATCGTGGCAACTTAGGAGCCTCACCATTAATAATGAGCGGAAGGCAGAGGTCATGGCCAGTTGGATCATCAGTCATATGCTTAAATCGAGGCTCCTCGGTAGGACGTTGCAACATCTCCAGAACGCTGTTGGTGACTCCAGAGGCAAGGCTGTATCATGTTCCTATAACACAGTTACGTACTGAGACATACAATATACTCTGCAATTGTATGTTCTTATCATGTTTTTCTTACGTTTAAGATGCTTTCCCAATTCGTTTATGCCGTGATAGAACTTTATCATAATAGGGGAGATTAACGATATGACATGTTTTGTTAGGAGCATCAAAATCCCAGTCGATGGTTGAGTTCTTCAACTGATTGTATAAGTGTCCAACGTAGGCTTTCAACGATTCTCCCTTTGTCTCCGCATTTTTACTTGCTGGCCGATGGGAGCTATCGAAATGCAAAAAATGGAAGAGCTAGCTTCAGGGAGCAAGAATACTTCTGACATTAGGGCATAATGCCAGGAATGCCTAGTCAAAGGTTTCCTAAACTTGTACTAAGTATATGCTAAATTCATCAAAGTCTTCCGTCACTAAGGATCAAAATCATGAGTTTTCTTGCCTCCCCTAGGGTAGCGGGCACCCCAATTGAATGACGTCGATGAAGACATTGAAAGTGCGATATCAATAATGCGAGAAGACGGGACAATATAAACGTCTCATTGTCAAAACCTTAAAAAGAAAAAGAAAAAACAAGATGGCTGGCAGAATTAATATTATTAGACAGAGCCTCATGAGGAAACTGATCGCCACGGCCAATGTCAGATATCTCAAGGCAGGGCCTGACTAAGAATATACATTGGTGGTTTCATCTGGGTTTATGTGACTGGCGCTAGTGATTATCTACCGTGGCATATGTGAGCAGGCCATGTGCCATGTTATGCGGGGTGAGCATGACAATCTCCCCGCTCACGAGAACGTCGATCAGCGAAATTCCTGTGCTGAGCGTCGCACATGATAAATGCTTATATATATCTCCGCGGAACCCAAAGCTTCAGCGTACAAACCTTGAATTTTTCTTTCTGGTCAATATTTATGAAGAACTGCCAAAGACGGGATCTTGAACCATCTACGAGTTCTTATCTCTTTTGGATGTGAGAATTGGAGATAGTGGCGGGATTGGTGTGGCTGCTTATCTCTACTCAATGTTCTAGATTACTCCCAGATACAGATTCGGCAGATATGCATCGAATCATCGGTGTCCGTTCTATCAAAAGTCGAATCAGTGCAGGTACTACAGTTGTTATGAGCCTTCGCCCATGCCGACCGAGAGAATGATCTGGCAGTCGATCTAGACATCTTACCGCCCTCATTCTCACCAATGAAACACCAGTCTTGATCTCTGATTCAGAAGCGATAGGTCAGTTGGTGCTGCAAACTTATCACAAGACCCTGCAGGGCTGTGTTAAACCCGGAGATGCACTACATTGACGTCACAGGTCCAAGATCTGTGCTTCTCTTTTCCGGCAGATCTACAGAATTTGATGCCTAGTTCTCCTTTGTATTTCCGTGCCCAAGTAGTGCACGACTCATATAGAATGGCATTCCCAGCCTTTCGATGGCCTAAATTGTATTATTCTGACCATCCCTCTCGAAATGGCTTCTGACTCGATGCCTGTCAAAGCGACGGAGACTACTCCCTTGATACTATCTCATAAACGCCGCATCACAGCCGCACCGTTGACTAACACTGCATCACAGCAAAACAGCCTGCCGTATAGTGATTATCATACCATCGATTGGCTTCAAGACCTTGTCAAAGATAGTCACCGACGCGACAACTCCAGCCTTCACACCCGGCGCGGAATCCGTTACCATTTGGCGAAGCTATGGGACGCTTCCCAAGGATGGGTCGCAGCATTCCTTATCGGCCTTCTCACTGCCTCCATCGCTGCCTTTGTAGACGTCAGCGTTGAAGTGGTAGCAGATCTGAAGGACGGATATTGCACCAACAACATCTTTCTGAGCCGCCGGGCATGCTGTGCATCAGAGACAAACTGCCGGAACTGGAAGTCATGGACCGAAAGCTACGTGTATGCATACGCCATCTATGTCGGCCTTGCTTTGGCCTTTGGTATCATCGCTGGGAGTGTCACCATGACTACGAAGTCGAATCTCACTGCCGTCGCTCCAGAGAAGGAACTGTCTGCTACAATCGAAGATCAGGTTCAAAGCCCCGGCGGAAAGGTTATGTATATGGCAGCAGGAAGCGGCATTCCCGAGATAAAGACTGTCCTATCTGGCTTCTCCATCCCTCATCTCTTCGATCTCAAAGTCCTTATCGTCAAGGCCATCGGATCAATCTTTGCAGTCGCAACGGGCATGTGTTTGGGAAAGGAAGGTCCCTTTGTGCACATCTCAGCATGTGTTGGGTACCTTGTCACCATCTGCGTTCCAAAATACGCGAGTAACCAACGGAAACTGAGGGAGATGCTCAGCGTCGCATGTTCAGCGGGCTTGTCTGTCGCTTTCGGTGCTCCGATCGGAGGTGTTCTCTTCAGCTACGAGGAGATCAGCACTTACTTTCCTCGTCGAGTACTTTGGCGGAGCTGTCTTTGTTCAGTGGTAGCGGCGGCTGTTCTCAAGGAACTCAATCCTACAGGAACTGGCAAGCTTGTTCTGTTTGAGACGAACTACGGCGTCAACTATGATGCTCTTCATTATTTCGTCTTCGTCATTCTCGGCGTCTGCGGTGGTATATTTGGTGGTGTATTCTGCCGAGCAAATTTCCTCTGGTCAAAGTCGTTCCGAAAGATTTCGCTCATCAAGAACAACCCTGTCTTTGAGTTGGCCCTTGTGACATTTATCACAGCGGTTCTACAGTTCCCGAATATGTTAATCAGGGAAACTGGGGATATTGTCATGCAGCGACTTCTTGTTGACTGCAATCATGTTGACGAGGACTGGATTTGCCAACAAGAGGCCCAAGCAACCGGCAAGGGCACGTACTACGCTTGGCTGGTCTCGGGAACATTCGTCAAGTTATTCTTGACGACCATCACATTCGGCTGCAAGGTCCCATCTGGAATCATCATTCCCGCGATGGATGCAGGTGCTCTCTTCGGTCGAATGATTGGTCAACTCATTCCGAACATCTCACCAGGGATTTTCGCCATGGTTGGATCAGCAGCATTCCTAGCTGGAGTTAGCAGAATGACCGTCAGTCTAGCTGTCATCATGTTTGAGCTCACAGGGGAGGTTAACTTCATTCCGCCTTTCATGATCGCTATCCTGACTGCGAAGTGGGTGGCTGATGCGATCAGTGCCGATGGGGTCTATGACCTTGCTCAGCATCTTCAAGGGCATCCTTTCCTGGAGGCTGAAAGTGCCATCAGCAAGGTTAGAGAGTTCAGAGATAATGAGGGCACTGCGACGGTCGACGCCCTTCTCCCTTCAAATGATACCCTGGATAACGATATTGTGTCTGTCGGTCCTGACTACCGTGTCCTCGCATCAGTACTCCAACACAAGCTCTCTCATCTTCAGCACAGAGGCTCAAGCGACTCTGGGCTTGTGTTTATCAACGACAGTGGAGTATGTCACGGCTACATCTCACAATATAAACTGGAGCAAGCCTTGCAGAAGATTGAGAAGACCGATGGCGTTGAAGAATCTTCTGACATAAACATTCTTGAAGGTGCACTAGCAGACTCTATTGATAGAAACTCGATGACCCTGTCTGCGAAAGCACCTCTTGAATATGCAGTGGAGTTGTTTGGAAAGCTAGGCATCAGCTATTTGATCGTCACTGAGGAGGATACGGCGAAGGTGGTGGGGGTTGTGTCGACGAAGCAACTGATCGCTTTCTTGGATAGATTGAAGTAGACACTTGGATATTACACGGCATAGAGAAATACAATGCTAGAGAAATGCTAGGGTTCATTCTGCCGTGAACACGCGTTAGTGGTTGGGGCTCGCGCAGTCGAGCCTGCGTGTGGAAATCGTTGTGCCATAACACGGGTGATAGAGGCCCCTCGGTGAGTTTTGGCAGGCTGCCAAATAGTCCCGTTTTGCCAAAGGAGCTGAAGCTCCGGGCGATGTGATCATCACCACGTCACCCAAAGCCTAACACTCAAACTAATTGCACAGGCGCAGGTTGACTCTACACTCATGCGAGAAAACACAATTACTGTCTGGGAAGCGGCTTAGAAATCGAAGACTTGTCCACATCCCGGGTAGATTCAGGGGCTGAAGGAAATAAGACGGGATTCAGCGCGCAAGCGGACACGCGGAATCGCGATGAGAATCGAGAATGCCGATTGAGTCTTGGCCCAGGCACCTTCGCTTATTAGCGTTTAATTAGCCATACTCAATTTGATAAGGTTTCTCTGAACGTTAGGCCGTGGGAGTTCTACGCGAAGCTACTGGTGCATAAAGTGTTGTCATGAAATTCCGGTTATGCAGTGGCTGAAACTATTTGGGTGACAGCTGAGCCCTGGTTTCGGGGTTCTGACTCTGCAAATATTGAGACATTCTATACTAGACATTCCGCGATACCTCAATACGTGTAAGTGATTGTAACATTTCACAGTGAGGAGAAGTTACATTCATGGGCCGGAAGTTGCTCAAAAGTCCGCAGCGTCGCATCCCCAAATCATCCCAACTTTTAGCATCGTCATTATCTTCCAGCAATCAAGGCCGACCCCTGCCACGGCCTTCTTTCCGCACCCGCTAAATTCAGGAATGCAACTCAATAAACTTTACGTGGCTTGAGTACACGACTCATGCACCTACGCGTTATCGCCATGGATGATACGAGTTTCGTTTTCCCCATCACAAAACCGCTCAATTCCCCTGACCCCGAACAACAGTGAACCATTCGCGGCCCGTCAAACGGAGACACCGTCTGCATCGTGCGGAGCGGAACACCAGCGATTCGCTAGCAATATCGTAGACCCGCGATATCCCCCTGTCTTGAGTGCCGATCTAGTCCGGCCCGGGAATAGCACGCCCTGTGGCGACAAGGCACGTGCATGCCGCTCCCCCCTGGGGAAAATCTTCAATTCCCGTCTTTGATCAGCAAGTTGAGCTTGTATATCTCTCAGCTGTAGCTGCAGCTTCGTCTCGAGCATGGCATACCAACGCGAGTTCGAGATGCAAGCCCTCCCGCCATCTCCCAAATCACGAAGCCCCGAACCAACAGAGTATGGCTCCCCGTCAGCATGGAACCGCCTCATCACGAGTTTCTCCCGCGCCCCAGCGCGACATGGCGAAAATGATAGCCTTAGCAGCTACAACAGCTACGCCTTCAACGGGCGTCTGTTCAACATGAGTAAGGCAAACTACAACTCTGCCAACACAGCACTGGCACGAGAATTGAAGAATCGGCACTTGCAGATGATTGCGTTTGGTGGATCCATCGGAACGGGTCTTTTTGTCGCGTCGGGGGTTGCGTTGTATCGCGGGGGACCTGTTTCGCTACTACTGGCGTTTATCATCATGGGTGCTATGCAATTCTTTACGATGCAAGCTTTGGGAGAGTTGAGTGTTGCGTTTCCGGTGGGAGGATCGTTTGCGAATTATTCGACGAGGTTTTTGGATCCGAGTTGGGGTTTTGCTATGGGTTGGAAGTGAGTGAACGCGAATAAGTGAGAGTGAGATGAGATGAGACTGACTTGGGATAGTTATACGCTGCAGTATCTTATTGTGCTACCTCTTGAGATCATTGCAGGGGCATTTACGACGAACTACTGGAACCCTAACGCCAGCAAGAGTATTTTTATCGTTCTCTTTTTCATCCTTATCCTCGGAATCAATCTACTCGGGGTCAAAGGCTACGGCGAAGCTGAGTTCATCTTCTCAGCCGTCAAAGTCACAGCCATCGTGGGCTTCATGTAACAACGCCCCGAACTCACCCTCCTCTACACCTTCGCTAACAAAATCAGTCTTCTCGGTATAATCATCAACATCGCGGGCTCCCCAGAAGGCGACTACATCGGTTTCACCCGCTGGCACAACCCCGGCGCCTTTCACAACGGCTTCAAAGGCTTCGCAAGCGTTTTAGTGACAGCAACATTCTCCTTCGCCGGCACAGAAATGGTCGGTCTCGCAGCAGCCGAAACGAGTAATCCAAAAAAGTCCCTTCCTGTAGCTGTGAAGCAAGTCTTTTGGAGAATTTCTCTATTCTACATCCTCTCGATTCTACTCATTGGTTTGCTGGTGCCATATAATGAGCCGAGATTACTGGGGGCCAAGTATGGTTCTGATGCAGCGGCTAGTCCGTTCGTCATTGCGATTGAGATGAGCGGCTCGGATGTTTTGCCGGATATTATGAATGCTGTTATTCTGATATCGCTGATCAGTGTTGGAAATACAGCTGTGTATGCGGCGTCACGGACGTTGGCGGCGTTGGCGGAGCAGTCACTTGCGCCGAAAGTGTTTGCGTACATTGATCGAACGGGACGACCTCTCGTTGCGATTATTTGCTGCGGTTTGCTAGGATTACTAGCGTTCACCGCGAACTCGAAGATCCATAACGAAATCTTCAATTGGCTCCTTGCGATCAGTGGGTTAAGTACCCTCTTCACGTGGAGTTCCATTTGTATCTGCCACATTCGCTTTCGAAGAGCATGGCGGCTATCAGGATACAATGTTTCCCAACTTGCCTTCCGGTCACAGGTTGGAGTTTGGGGGTCTTGGGTTGCACTCGCAGCTTACGGGGCTGTTCTGGTTCTTCAGATCTGGGTTGCCATATCGCCGATTCAACCGGAGGGTGAAGATCCCCTCACAACGTCGGAACGGTTCAAGAACTTCTTTCTGCAGATTTTGACAATCCCTATTATCTTCTTGTTCTATTTTACGCATAAGACTTGGGTGGGGACAAAGGTGGTGAGGGATAAGGATATAGATATTAATACGGGGAGAAGATATCTCCATGTTTGGAATGAGGAGGAGGAGCAGGCCAGGAAAAAATGGCCTTTATGGAAGAGGGTGTATAATCATTTATGTTAATAGAGACTAGAATGTCATAATTATTCAGTTCAAAGATACCACGGATACAATTTGCAGTTGTAAAATGGTCGTATTGGCGTATTAGTACTAAATATCGCTCGCCAGATGACTCACGGCCGGTCAGCACCAGTGGAGTTGTCGGCCAGCCAATCGCTAACTCCAATTCCGTTACACCATGGGTTCATCGGCAACTCGGGCTTATCATAAAAGGGCGGTCTTAACCAACGTCATAAAGGGAACGCAGAGCCTCATAAATCCTCCAAATCGTATCGCTTAACCATTCTTTCAGACGCTGCAACGACAATGGCTGATCATACATTCTGGCAGTACATCCGCCTCAAAGTGATCGTCACTTTCATCCGTCTCATAAACTACATCTTCACGCGTCCTCACTTCACGCCCTCACCAACATGCATCCGCAAACTCATCCGCATTCCCTCCCGCGACCTCAATCGCTTCATCAACGCATGGATTTACTACCCGAACAACTACACCGACAGCCAAAAACTACCTCTTGTGATTAATTGGCACGGAGGTGCTTACACCCTCCCAAATCTCGGCATGGACCATCACTTTTGCGAGAAACTAGCCAATGAGAATAACGTCCTTGTTCTTGATGCTGATTATCGCAAAGCACCCGAGCATCCTCTTCCTGGAGCTTTAGAGGACGTCGAAGATACTTTTAGATGGGTTGAGGGTCAGAGAATATTTGATCTTGACAGAGTTGCCTTGTCGGGGTTCAGTTCTGGGGGAAACCTTGCGCTTGTTGCATCGTCTGAACTGAGACGTGAGTTTAAGATGAACATCAGGGCGGTGTATGCTTTCTATCCTGGTGTTGATTTCAGTATTCCACCAGAGGAAAAGAAAGTACCGGAACCTATTCGACCTCTTCCCGTGACTTTTCAGCATCTTCTCACTGAAGCGTACGTACCGCGCGTTGAAGATCGTAAGTCACCCAAAGCATCGCCCATGTACGCTGAAGCGATATCTTTCCCAGAGCATGTTATGCTTGTTGCTTGTTCTGGGGATATCTTCACGCCCGAGATTGAGGTTTTTGGAAAGAAGTTGGAGCGGGCTGGCCGTGATGTTGAGGTTGTCAGGATCCAGGGGGCTCATGGTTGCGATAAGACTACGAACCCAACGATGTTCAAGGCTGAGGCGAGAGATTTCGCCTACTCCAAGGTATTGCAGAGCTTACAGTATATTATGTAATAAGCAGCATGGCTAGAATGAGTACAGCGAGGCAGGCAAATCAGCCCTATAGTCTGCCGGTGGCAGTTTGGACGGCGGTAGACTTCATGAGGTGTGAACACATGAACATTTACAGCAAGTTTTGCTATACAGGCTGTTCAGGAGTTGGTATACTGGTATTTCTCGTTGTGCTGTCCTGAAAAAAAGCGTCGCCGAGTTGGTTTGTAAGGGTTTCTGATGAACATGCAATATACTCGCAGGAACAAGACAGAGCAGCGCTGTTTAAGCCGCCTCGACAATGAAAGGTTCAGGAACTGATTTACAATTTATTATCCTAATCTAGTCTAGTCTTAACATCATATTGAATATAAATATGCATGGGATCCTCAAGTAATACAAGATCATTCATCCCGGAATAGTAACTCCTGATTCCAGCCCAACAGCACACCAACACGACCATGGATACTGAGGGAAAGTTCATGGACATGGAGGAGTACGAGGTTATTTCTGCTAAAGCTGCTCAGCCACTAAAGGTAATGGAAGAAGAAAAGTCCGAATCCCGTCGTCGTGAACTCCTGCAGAGTCTGGAGAGCACTCGCTTAACACAGACTCCGTGGGAGACTTTGGCAGGTAAAGAGGCACGTATTAAAGAACTATAGAGTGAAATGAAGAGTCTCCGACTTGAGGGTAGACAGACCAGCGAGAAGAAGAGTCGAGAGGGGTTGCCGCCTCCGGAGTGGTATGAGTGGTATAAAACGCAGCATGCTGAGAGGAGGAAGGCTTATCTAGAGAAGAAAGCTCATAAAACGGGTGAGTCTAGTCAAGAGAGCTAGAGCCTTTATAATAGAAGGTGGTGAGATAACCACTACCATTGATGTGGAGCATGTTTCACATCCATTTCCAGTGTCAAGTCGAAGTAAGGTTAGTTGTGATAGGCGGGCAGTCTCTGCATGCACATAACAATCCTGCAGTGTCCTCCGCTGCCATGAAACCTCTCTGCTTATCCACCGTGACTTATAAAACCGATGGCTGATATTTTGCCCCGGCAGACTGTTCATCTTCCTCCAAACACCGCGCCCGGCTTCGAAACCTCTCCCTATATCAAGGTTATCAAATTCCTGCCGACGATGGCCTCGGAGAAGATGAACCAGCATGTCGAAATGCTCGGTACATCTCTTTCTAAGTGAGTTGCTTCTTACGATTTAAACCGAAAGCTAATTATCATGTGAGGCTCTACGAAACCGGCACATACTCAGACCTCATTATCACATGCGGAAATGACACATACCAAGTCCACAAAGCCATTGTGTGCCCTCGGTCGTCTTTCTTCACCGCGGCTTGCAGTGGAAAGTTCAAAGTGCATCAACATTGTTTCTCTTAGGCCCGTAATATGCACTGACGACGAATATACAGGAGGGTCAGGAGGGCAAAATCAACCTGCCGGACGACGATCCCGACGCAGTTCGAGAGATGATCCATTATCTGTACCATCTAGACCTTGCGGGCCACGAGTTCATTCCGGCGGACGGAAATTTTCTTGAAGAAGAGCTATCGACAACTGAACATGACGATGCACTGAAACAATTCCTGCAATCTCAGGGCCACAGGTTCGTCGGAAACAGGAGAGTCAAGGGCATGGTTCCCAAGCTCGCAGCCCGCATAGGGCCTTCTTCAAACCTCTGTCTATTCGCCAAGGTCTATGCCTTGGGGGAGAAGTATGGAATTCCGGGATTGAAGGCGATCGCGCTTGGCAAGTTTGAGATACTCGCCAAAGGACATTTTCAGACTGATGGCTTTCGATTGGCAGTGCAGGAAGTGTATGCCTCAACAATTGATCACGATCGAGGTCTCAGGGATGTGGTTGTTTGTACAGTTGAGGAAAACATTGGCTTGCTCAACGATGAGGCTTTTGAAGCTGTTGTCAAGTACAGTGATCTTGGCCATGATCTTCTGATGAAGATTACGTCGATGCGCCGGGCGGGGTAGAAAGCGTTGCCTGTCAGGGAAAATAACCATAAATAAAGGAAGAGGAGGTTCAACTTTGAACTTTAGGGTTCTTTATGATAAAAAGGACTAAAGTTTATAAAATTCATAAATGTTCATAAAAAGTTTGATAAGTCTAAATTAGTCTTGGACTTGTAGATTACCCGCCTCTTGTCACCGAAACGCCTGATGATAAATGTTCACTTGTCCCCATTAAACTACGACAGAACTGCCAGGCTTGAGGGTGACCTCTATGGTGCCACGTTTATTGGGAACGATAGAGTTGCCAGATACGCTGAACCTATTATACCTGATCTTCCTTAAAAGCACCATCCCCTACGAACCTTAACTCAAAGCGATGAAGTGGCTTGGACCTGTAGATTAGTTATTTCAACACTTTGTTTGTGGGGTTCTCATCGCCAAGCAACTTACCTCATCTTCATGTACACGAAACCTTCGGCCTGTTACACTTCAATATCCAGCGTTTCCTGTGGCTCAGAGTTTATAATGACCACACAGAACTCGGTGTTACATCACAAGCAACAGTCTATTTTCTAAACTCTATCATATATGGGTCAACCAAAAACCTTTTTACTCGAGTATGTATGTCAAGCTCCGTTGCACGCGTGAATCTATTGAATTTGTACCTTGATTCATCCACCATGGGGGATTTCATGGACTATAGACAAGGGGGCGGCCCACCACCACTTTTCAACGCAAACGAGGACCGTAATGACTATATGGAGTCCCTTCCCGTGTAAGATTTATAGTTCTTTTCAACACTTTTCTTCTCCTAATTTGCGAAACAGATTTCTGAAGACAGGAGAATTTTCCGATCTCATCATTGTCTGCGGCAACGATCGATATCGCGTGCATAGACTCATCCTTGGCGGTCGATCCAACTTCTTCAAGGTCGCTTGCAATGGGAATTTCAAGGTAATGCTCGTGACAGCGTTATTCATAGGCCTTGGAAAGTAGGGGCTTACAGCATACAACAGGAATCGGATGGCGAGATCAACCTCCCGGACGATGATCCCGCTGCCGTACGAAAGATGATTGGTTATCTTTACAATATCGACTATAACCCCACAACAAAGCAGATGCCGGACTACGAAGACGATGTAGAGGCAGAGCTCTCTGATACAGAATACGATGCTGAGACACGGTACCGAATGAGACTCTTTGGAGCAGAATTTATCGAACGAAAAAGAATAAAACAGCTCAAAGAGCTGGAATGGGGAGGATGGCAGGTTGGTGAACCTCCTCTATCTCCACAGCTCAGCCTACATGCAAAGGTTTATGCGCTAGGGGAGAAGTACGGAATAGAAGGCCTGAAGAAGGCAGCCAAGGGCAAATTTGAAAGTGAAATCCAGAGTGGCAATGTTGGGATCGACGACTTTGCGGAGGCGGCGGAGGAGGTGTACACTTCGACGGTGAGCGAAGATAGAGGATTGAGGGATGTGGTTGTCAAAATGATTGAGCAGGATATTCTGCTGTTGGATCATGTGGTAGTGCGGGAGGTCATGCGGGCTACTGACTTTGCGTTGGATGTTCTTTTGTACATGTCACAGGGAATGAGGAGTCGGGCAAGGTTTAAAGATTCACCAGAGACTGTAAGCCTGAGGGTTTGGGGCTCTTGACTAGACTAAGTCCTGGTCTGGTTCAGCTGATATCTGTAGAAGATGTCTGCTTCCTTTCCCTTCCGCGAATTATCCTGCACGTAGCTCATTACCAGATCATAAGCTAAGCCCTCTTCCTTCAAGAACTCCTTCATATCCTCCCGCTCAAAAAGTATCGTCTTCGGTTTCAGCATTCTGACAATTGCGTCGCGCAGGGGGCGATCGCCTTCGGCAGTGCAGGCGTATGCTTCCTTCATCACCTGGATGAAGTCCTCAAAGTAGTTAATACTGCTCCTGAACTCATCTTCACCCTCGGTTTCGAACTTATAAACAGCTAGAGCCTTCAAGCCGTTGATGCCGTATTTCTCGCCTAGTGCATAGACTTTGTAGTGAACACTGAGGCTGACATAGGGGACGATAGAATCGTACGATGCTGGTTCTTGTGGAGGAGGGACGGGGGCGGGGGCAGCCTGCAGTGGATGCAGAAGAGAATGGATGGCAGAGGAGTCACCACTGAAAGAATGACGAGTGCTTCTCAATGGCGCTGCTGAAGGCTTGGAAGTAGCCGTAGGAAACCCCTGATCTTCCCGAACCAGGCTCAAGTCGTGTGGGATAGTGTACGTTTGATGATAGAGATACTGGATCATCATGCTCACGGCAAACGGGTCATCATCGGGTAGTTCGATCTCGCCTGTCTGAGCTTCCTGTACCAATTAAGTAAATGTTCCCAGGTAGATTTAGTGCAAAGTTACCTTGAATCCACTGCCGCAGGCTGCTTTGAAGAAGTCAGATCGAGGACAGATGATTGCCTTGTGGACTTTGTGGCGCGCCTGGCCACAGATGATGACGAAGTCGCAATAGTCACCGGTTTTGAGGAGGCTAACCTTTGCATTAGCATCGGAGCGTGAAAGCTGTGGTTGGAAATACTCACTTTCCGAGGGCTCTTCTCTGATCGCCGGAGTGGTCATAGACCTCAATACTCCGAGGGGGCATGATAGGTAAAGAACCTTATTCTTCTTGCTATACAGCCGGGTTCTCCAGATCTTGGCACAGGGGCGCTGTCACAGAGGTCTTGACGAGAGACGGAGAGATTCACAGACGCATTTACTGACGATAGGGATGGTAGAAGATAAAGAGTGAGAAGGAAGAGGCGTCCCTTTTATAGCAGACGTGTTTGTTTATATTCAGGCAGCGACGGTGACAACAAACAGTTGTTGTTACTGCCTGGCCAATTCTGGATACTTTGCTGTTGTTTGGCTAGGCTGTCATGTTTGTACAAGAAGATATCATAGGCAACATCCTAGTTTCAACAAAAATATGAGTGAATTTGGACTATGAATGATGAACTGACCAAACTATATGGATTGCACAATCTTGATTAGTTTCATGACAATACACATTGAAGGATTGCACGGGGGGTCGCCATTCCGGCAGGCCGCTCCTGTAAAGTGAAGATTGCAATTTGCTTTTGGTTTGAGAAGCCTATGTGCTAGATGCCGGGGATAAGAAGCCCTTAGTTTCAGGAGGAATCATACCATCTGACGGCTGGCTGTGCTAGGGGAGGTAAGACAACTATGACCTCTATCCTAAGTGATGAGTATACTTAGGTAAATTTAGTTTATCTTGGGATGTCTTTAGACCAGTGAATTTTGGCACCCGTATCCAGTGGCTTCATCTCGATGCAAAGTCCATCAGCAGATCAAAACCCAAACCAGTCTCCTTGAGTACTTCCTTCACAGATTCCTTCTTCAACAGGCCCTTGTTGCTTCTCAAGATTGTGACCACGGCATCACGAAGAGGACGGTCCGTTTCAACGGTCGAGGTGTATGCTTCTCTTATCCCCTGCAAGAAGTCGTCGCTGTGAAGATGAAACTGGGCTTCAGACTCGAACTTGCGAAGAGCCAGGGCCTTGAGGGGCTGGATGCCGTATTTCTCACCGAGGGCGTAAACTTTGGCGTGGAGATGGAGGTTTGCGGGAGGGATGGGTCGCTGAGGAGCGGAGGGTCGTGGAGGGTGTGGGGTTGGTGATGGCGCAGGTGATGGACGGGGTGGGGAAGATGATTGATTGGGCGAAGCCTGGGAGGGACTCTGGACTGAGACGGAGTTTGTACTTGTGGAGGAACCGTGTTCTTGTCGGTTGCGATCAGATCCTCTTTGCGATTCTCTTGAAGCGATGAAGGCAGCGAATCCGGTGAATCTGGCGGGTTGAGAGGCGCGAACTGTTGAATCCTCCGGCAGTGCAGTGAGCCTCTTGATTCTCTTGTTACCGATGAAAGTTGCGCCATAGAGTTCCCTCTTCCTCTTTTCTTTCTCGTCATCATATTCGGTGTCGGAGAGATGCGCATCGATAGCGCCATCACGGTGAATACTCGCCCCGGCCGGCGCATACGTGTCATGATACAGATACTCGATCATCATGCGTACAGCAACCGGATCGTCGTCCGGGAGGTCGATTGTGCCTGTTTGCGCTTCCTGCACAGGTCAGTAATGATACAACACTCTCATGGACAAACCACTGACCTTGAATTTGCCATCGCAAGCTGCCTTGAAGAAGTGGGATCGTGGGCAAATGATTGCTTTGTGAACACTGTATTGATCTTTGCCGCACGAAATAACGAGATCAGAGTAGTCGCCCGTCTTGAGAAGGCTGAAGAGCGATTAGTAGCTGCATCATACTTGAATGCAGTGATACTCACTCTACGAGTGCTTTGCTCTGAGTGCTCTGAAGAGCCATGGTGGCTGCGCTGCGTTGCGGTGAGGATTGAAGATATGTTGTTGAGAGGTGGGAAAAGAAGTGTTGTGGAGTGACAACAACCGCTGGCAGCTGGTCGGGTTACACAAAAGCAACAACGCCCCACTGCCTGGTCAAGTGAATGAGTGATGGCACTGCCTGATTGTCATGCCAAGTGACAGCAAGTGGCAGACACTGTTCGTCTTAAGTTGATGCCCTTTTGCTTCGGGGTGTTGTGCCTGTTTGTCCGAACAACCTCGCCCATGGACTTTTTCGGGATATTACCATTGCTCTTTAGTTTGGTCACTGGGTTGAACAAGGGAAATGTGCAAGGAACAAACACCCGGTATTTCTCTTCTCCGTTCATCAACTGCCTCTCCCAGCCGTGTCAAGGTCGCCGGCAAATATCATCCCAAACGCGACATGTTCTCGCATCCTACCACAGTAGGAATCTTTGACCAGAAACTCAACGGGGATAATCTTTGCCCGGCCTGCTCTTCTCCATCCTACACCTGTAACCTTGCCAATCACCTTCCCAGGCAGTATCATTTCGTGTGAACCGCTATGCGTGTGACTAGGTTCATCAGGATCCAGCTCCTGGATATCAAGGTCAAGCTGATTCGCTGTTTTGACTGAAATGTAATTAAAGGAGCCATGTTGATCAATTGTGGCGTTTTTCACTGGAATTTCTTTCCCGTGGTTGATTATATGCCCTTGAATGGTCCGGACGATTCCCCCGCGTGAACCACCCGCACGTGTCGAGGTGTCTATTCTGAGTGACTTGGGCGCATCAGGGCTTTGCGGAGTCGGAGGCGTGTCTGAGGTCTTTGGCGATGATGATGGAACGGCTGAGTGAGGTCGAGAAGACTCAGGGCTACTGGAGGTATGCCGTGTTACCTCCGATGGGGCTTCGCGAGGCACTGGAACACTATGAGGCTTCTGACGCCTTGATCCTGGGGACGGCTGTGGAGTATTAGAGGGGGCCAGGCTCAGATATGTTTCTTCTGGGACAGGTGACCTTCGATCAGCAGGTGCTCTGTCAGGTTGGGGTGTCGAACTAGTTCGTCGTACACTCTGTGACAAGTAGAAAAGTGATTTCGTCGCAGCTTCAAAGTCTGACTCTCCATTTATACTTGACCACAGCTCCTTCATTACACTTTGATACTGTTTCTCGACTAGTTTTAATTGGCCCCTCAGGGATTTTCTCATAGGCGTTAGACGCTTTGTCGCTCAAAAGACACGAGTCTTATACTTACATCTCCTGCTTCAGGCACTCCGCCACCTCGCCAGAGGATTTATTGAGTAGGTATCGATTTATCTCCAGTCCGATGATTGGACAAACGAGGTTGAGACAAGACGCGACGACCTGCATTTCGGGAAATAATGATTCAACTTCCATTTTGTCCAGCAAAAGCCAGTTAATCTTTCTCAAGATTTCGGATCGATTATTCGTATCGTCAAGGTCGCGTGATGTATCCCTCATTTGCTTTCTGATGGATTCTGTACCAGAAACGATAATGTCTATGGACTTGTTGTCGATAATGTACTGTAGGACTTCTGACGGTGCTCGCTGCATTTTCTCAAGCGTTGATGCGTGACCTTTAAGCGCTTTCAAAGAAACGTCTATGCTGGTAGCCGATGCCTGGATTGAGCTCGCCATTCTTTCAATCTCTTTGGCGACATGGCCGTCGTTGGAGGTGATTCCTCGGAGGGATCTGACGAACTTGGTAGTCGGTCGTATTAACCCTACGATGGTGACAACACTGGCGAAAGCACCAAGGGCTTCCATACTGGGTCGGCGAATAGTTCAAAAGGCTAAAGATGAGTTTGTCCAATGTTGAAGAGCACGAGATGGTTGAGTTTATTTATTTCCAGTCCATCTAATACCTCTATGCCTTATTGTGCGACTGGGCTTGTCATTTGACACCTCATCACAGCCTGCTTTTGAATGACATTATCGACGCACTTCGATAAGTGTGTGTGTGTTCGGATTTCTACTTTCGGCAGACAGTAAGCCTATCGCTCAGTCAACGATTGACACGTCGAGCTGCACAATTGTCACAATCTGGAACCAACAGCATAGCCTGGTTTCCATCACCCCGCCTCAATCAGTTGCCTTACTTGCAGCATGACCAAGCAAGTCACTATTCAAGGCGACCAGTGCAGCCGCACATAAGGCAACACTCCAACAAAGCCTCAAACCGTCACTGGCAGATTCATGAGTCCAGAAACGGTATGCATGGCGGAAGGCATTCACAGAGTTTTAACGGATATCACGAGGGAGACTTGGAGAGGCTGTCGACAATTATGCCCCAGGTACGATGGAAATACGATGACACCGAGCAAAAGCAAGAACAAACACCAAATCGAATAAACCTTCACCCAAACGACTAATCTCTGCTAAGAATGATGCAGTGAAACAAAGAACAATCTCGCCATCGCTGATAAATCCGCTGACTAATCCCATCTCCCTCGGAACATCAAAACCCCGATCCCTTGACATCATCCTTAACTCACTCCCCGAAGCTCACGCCCATCACAAAACCTCCCCAGCCATGGCAAAGGCAGAGCTCGGATTGAAGATCGGCTTCTACGCCTATCCCATCGTCCTCTTCGTCACGCTCCTCGGCGTTCAGTCCGCTCAGTTCTACATAAGCCGCCATGGCAGTACGACGCGTAAAGTCGCGTTGGACAATGACTTGAAACAGCATATTGACAAGATTCGAAAGTTTTACGCGAGGTGTATTTGGGTTCTTCAGGTTGTGCTTTCGGGATTGTTGATTGCAAGTATTGTGTACGCTACGAGGGAGGTTTTTGCGGATCAGGATGGTGTGAAGGGCAGTGTTGTCTTTTCGTTTAGCGCATATCTCGTACGTTCCCCTTGCTCTCATACTCAGCAAAACTAACCAATACCAGGCATCTTTCGTTGGAGTTTTGCTTTACTACGTCGCTGGTCTTCTTCCAGACCCTGAAGGACCGTGGAATCCGAACTCTGCTCACCTTTCGGCATGGTGCGTCGGTGCTCTTGCAGAGATTGTCATCGCAGCTGCTCTCTCAGCCGTTGAGCCGAAACTCCGCGTATCACCTGGTTTTGTCGACACTCTCAACATTCTCGGAGCTGCAAGAGTTCTTGTGCTGGCGCTCATGATTGGGGCGTTGGGTTTGAGGGAGTATAAGACGAAGGCTCTGGAACCGAAGTCTTTGCCCGAGGAGAGACGGGGACTTCTTGAGAATGGGAATGGGGCGGCGGACGGGTATGGAAGTGTTCAACCTACTGCGGCCGAGCCGAGAAGGACGCAGGTTTCTGGGACGGGGTGGCTGGATTACTTTGCTGGATTCCGAGTCTTGTTCCCCTACCTCTGGTAAGTCCCTTCACTCAAACCACGCTCATCCACTGACAATCACAGGCCAAAGGGCTCCCCCGTCTACCAAGCCATCGTACTAATCTGCATCATCCTCCTCATCTGCCAACGCACCGTCAACGTCCTAGGACCTCTCCAGCTCGGTACCCTCGTCGACAGCCTCGGCGAAGGCAAACTTCCCTACAAGGAAATCATCCTCTACGTCGTATACCGCGCTCTCCAAGGCAACCAGGGCGTTCTGGGCGCCGCGCGATCCCTTCTCTGGCTGCCTGTATCCCAATCTCTCTTCCGCCGCCTCTCCTCTGCTGCGTTCGAACACGTCCTCGGCTTATCCCTCGAGTTCCACCTCAACAAAAAGGTCGGCGAAGTCACCAGCGCCCTAAGCCGCGGCGCTTCCATCAACACCTTCCTTGAGAGTTTCTGCTTTCAGGTTTTTCCTATGGTCTTTGACATTTTTGTCGCTGGTGTGATTTTCTTTGTGAAATATGACGCCTTCTACACGATCATTGTGTTTTTCATAATGTGGTCATACATCTTCCTCACAATCTACGTCGCCAAGTACCGAGGAAAACAACGAAGAGACATGACCGTCAAGACCCGTGAGATGGAAGCTGTCAAGACTGATGCTATCGTGGCGTATGAGACGGTTCAGCATAATTGTGCTGTTGCGCGCGAGACGGCGCGGTTTAGAGACCATGTTACTGTTTTCCAGCGCGCGGAGAGATTGGTGCAGTGGTCGTTGAACGGGTTGAATCTCACGCAGAGTTCGATTTTCACATTGGGAACGGCGTTGCTCGTTTCGGTGTCGGCGTACAAGATTTCAATCGGGGAGCAGACCGTTGGTGAGTTTGTGAGTCTGATCAATTACTTTGTTCAGCTTCAAGGTCCTTTGAACTTTTTTGGGACGTACTATACCATGCTTCAGAATAATCTCATTGAAGCTGAGCGACTGCTTGATATTGTGAGTACCCTCTCCTCTGCGATAATGGGGTATGCTAATGGAAACAGTTCAAAGAAACACCTGGCGTGGTCGAGAAGCCTGATGCTATTCAGTTGCCCTCACCCAAGGGCGAGGTCTCCTTCAACGATGTCAAGTTCGCGTATCACGTCAAGAAAGGCGATCCTGTCCTCGACGGCATCAACTTCACGGTTGCCCCAGGCACAAAGACCGCTATTGTCGGAGAATCAGGTAGCGGAAAGTCCACCTCCCTCAAGCTTCTCTTCCGCTTCTACGATGTCACGGATGGCTCCATCACCATTGACGGCCACGACCTTCGAGATCTCAAGCTCGAGAGTCTTCGCAGCAACATCGGTGTCGTTCCCCAGGATACAGTTCTGTTTAACGCCACGATCATGTACAATCTTCTGTACGCGAGACCAGATGCGACAGAGGCAGACGTTTATGAGGCATGCAAGGCGGCGAATATTCATGAGCGCATTCTCAACTTTCCAGATGGGTATGAGACCAAGGTTGGAGAGCGAGGATTGAAGTTGTCAGGTGGTGAACGCCAGAGAGTAAGCTACCGTTACTGATTAGCATTGCGGACATGGTCACTGACATTTGTAGATCGCCATCGCCCGCGCGATTCTCAAAGACGCTCGCATCCTACTCCTCGACGAAGCAACCGCATCTCTCGACTCACACACAGAGCGTCAGATCCAAGATGCTCTCGAGCGCGTCACCGAAGGTCGCACAACCATCACAATCGCGTAAGTCAATCGCCAAGCCTCATCAAACATCGGCTAACAGTATTCAGTCACCGCCTCTCCACCATCACAACATCAGACCAGATCATCGTTCTTCACAAGGGTAAGATCGTCGAGCGCGGAACACATAATGAGCTTTTGGCCCAAGGAGGACGATACCATGCTATGTGGGAGAAGCAAACGACTATTGAGAAGAAAGAGAAGGAGAAGAAGGAATTGGAGGGTGAGGCGTCGGAGACTGGGTCTCAGTAGACGATGGAGTGTAGGATATGTATTTTAGAAGGTTGGAAAGTCATCGCAGCGATTGGCTGTCAGAATTGCTGGTTAGAAAGCATGGCGGGTAATAAAAGTCATTATTTGTTGGACCTCGTATTGTACTCTGCATCAAGTGTCCGTCCATTTTGAAATGAGCGAGGCTGGCATCGCGCCGCATCTCACAGCACCAAAACCGGGGCTACAGTACAAAGTCATCACGAGAGCAATTGAAGCTTGACCCAACATCAACCAAACAGCCATCCCTCCTCAAGCCCGCACCAATCGAGAGCTCTGCATATAAAGCTCCCCCAAAACACCAATGACATGCAAGAAAACTGTCACAACCTCTAATACAGCCTAGCTTCAACCAGATCAGCCTACTTTGCGGGGTTGTTCTACCGATCAGAACTGCGCCGACGTCATCTTACAAAGTTCCTCCACGTCACGGAACGGTCTGGACCAAGATTAACTTGGACGCGCGTATGTCGGGTGATGAACTCATGCAGTGTTGCATTGACTTTGGGGACTGTCAGATTTGGATCTGAGGGACTGGCGAACGCACTGATGTGTCGAGATAAGCCACGAGGCTGGCGTGTCTTGAATGGGGCGGTCTGAATGGGCTTCGATGTCGTGATTGAGCATTTCTGAAGCCAAGACATGGGATTGCACGGTATTGAAGAGGATCACAGATTGTGAATAAACATCGCTGCCATTAAAAATATTATAGTCATATATAATTAAGCATAACCCCTTCTACGTGAGTTTAATGGCATCCTTGGCCTCATCACTAGAAGCCTTCTCAAAAAACCGTCCCCAGCACTTCATCATGAGCATGTTGATCAAATACAACCCTCCACTCAGCCCGATCGCACCGAGCAGGTACCAAACCCACGGCCGATCACCCAACCACATTATCGCCTTCGTATCGCCGTGATGCCACGACGCGCCCTCGTAATCGGTCAGATAAGGTTCAAGCTCGGTCGCATTGATCACCTGCACCGTAGTCTCAGGCAGCGAGGGCTGTTCAAGAAGGTAGTTCTTCAGCGCCATGGTGAGGAAGAGCGGTCCCGCGGATACCATTACTGCGACGTGCGGGAGGATGTGTGCCCAGGGCCGGGTTATATCGTTGTAGAGTTGGATTCGTGAGAGGGCTTTTGTGAAGGCGGGATGGTGCGCGGAGGTAATCATCATGTCGTTGGAGACGCCGGTGGGTGTTGTGCTCTTGAAGACGGCGTGGTGCTTGCTGCCGTCGGACTCGATCTGGTGCAGGGGGATTGTCGCGTTGCAGAGCGTGTCCATGTCGAGATAGATACCGCCATAGTGGTGAAGGACAAAGTATCGAATGGCATCGGCGCGTTGAATGTTGAAAGGGAAAGTGTCCCAAGTGTCGAGGAACCAAGGATACTCTTCCGAAATAAAATCGCGAGCCTTATCGTCCGTCCAGTGCTGCGACAATTAGCATCCATCTCCTCCAGTGACCACCAACCCAGGACAAACAAACCTTGTACTCAAACTCAGAGTAAGTTTCCTTACAGCTCTTTACCAAATCCTTCCAAGCGTCAGGGATGGTCTCATTCGCACTCGTCTGGTGAAAAATCCTCGGTATCGTCCTCTGCGCGGGCACATCCTCGCCAAACGAGGTATCATTCAGGGGCAACGTTAATCTCGCACCGAACAGCTCCTCATTCCGACGCAGCAGTGTGATAAGCGGGTAAAAAGCATGGACGAGGACAGCGACGATGAGGAAGTCGATGAGGAGGAGGATCACGGTCGAGCGGCGCAGTCTTGGCAGACGGAGGTACTTCTTTGGCACAGAGGGCGTCGCCCATTCGAGGCGTTCTTCATCGTAGGAGTTTTTTCGTTCGGGACCAAGAATCGGTGAGGATGACATTTTTGCGGGAGAGATATTATTAAAAAGAAGTAGTATTGAAAAAGAGAGGGAGAGAAAGGACCGGCGAGCGGCTTGGCGTTGCGTGAGCTTTTGAAGGAGTGGAAGATTGTTTTTGGGCTGAGATTAAATCTGACGCTCGCCTGCGAAAAAAGATGGTGGATTGCGCCGCAGGGACAGTGGCAGTACAGTTGCAGTGCGCCAAAGGGGGGGTGACCCTTTCATTATCAGTGGAGCGGGCCCCCTAGAAAAACAAAAGCGAGAACGAAAAATCCGAGGGGGATTAGGGGGTCCGCGGACGACGGGATTGGCTGACCATCACCCCACTCCGTCTTATCTGACAATTTCAGCGGGTGCATTTTGTGGTAAGTTTATAGTGGCTTCATGCTCCAGAGTTTCTGTCACCTCCCCCCTTCCAATCTAAAATTTAGCCTCTGCGGAAATGGATCGTCTACGTCACCAAGCTGATGGTCCAGTGACCAATTAGTACTGGCGCTTCAGGGGCTGCCTCCCAGATTCACAACCAAGACACGTAATAACACAGCGCTCCAACCCGCCAAGCTTATCCCCCCTAACTCATTAACCACCTAACGCTCGTTTTTATTCTGTAGCCCCAGTGCATTTTAGCGGTCGGTAGCTGTGATCAAGAATCCTGATCCCAAACCAAGCATCCTTGCCCTTGTTTTGACCCGGGAGCAAATCTTCTCCCCTTGTCCATTATTCTCCGCGTCTTCCGAAGTTCGTTCTTTATCTATCTTAACGTAAACTCTTTTTTTATCGACTCACCCGACCAAACCTATTTGTTGTGACAACCTTTAAGCTTCTTTTTTTTTTTTTCACCCTTCTCATACTCTGTTTCTTTTTACGTTCTTTTCTTTGCAGTCGGCACATGCCGCAATAGAAGACATCATGGCTCAAGCGCAAACTCAACAGGATGAACAAGATTTGGGTGAGCCGCAGTTTGCCTACCACGCCGTCGTCGAGCCAATCGTACGTATCTCTTTCTCTTGATAAACTCGGTCAGCCGTGGAGGCTAACTTTGTGTGTGTGTTCACGTGCAGTTCATCGTCGGTGTCATGATCGCTTCATGCTACTTCAACCGCCTCCGAAACTTCTCCATCATCCCTTCGTCAAAGAGCGCCGACCAAGGTCTCCTCGGCCAATCGAAGCCGGAGCCATGGGACGAGGAGGACGTCCACGACGAGACAGAACGTCTCAACCTCGCTGACGCAGCGTCGCCGACGGAAACACACCCGCCCAAGAAGAGAACGTGCTGCGGCACTGTGGTTCACACGCCCAACTCGAGCCGATACGCCAAATACTGGCACTCGCGCTTCATACAAAAGTTTCCGTTCCTCGTGGAGATGTTCTACTGGGTGGTCAATCTACTCTTCTACGTCGGCGTCAAGTCGGCGAGTGAGCTTATCGCCGCCACGGATGGCGTCTGGCAGACTGCGGAGAACCATGGAAAGGCGGTCTTGTGGTTTGAGCATGAGGGCCCGTTTAGCTGGATGTTTCCTCTGCGGGAGATTGATGTCCAGAGCTTCTTCAGGAACGATCACCAGACGATGCTGACCATCTTGAACCGCGCTTACTCCCTGATTCACATCCCCGTCACTGTCAGGTTCGTTGTTTTTGCTACTGCCCCTCTCGTGAGAGAAACATGGCTAACAAACTTCAGCTTCCTTGCATGGTATTACTACGCCGCACCGACGCACGCCCAATTCGCTGAGGCTCGTCGCATGATGACGCTCACAAACCTCTTCAGCTTCGTTGTCTTCACAACATACCCATGTATGCCACCGCGTCTCCTCCCCGAGGAATACGGTTTCTTCGACACCGTCCGCCGCGAAGACGCCGAGTCAATCTACGCCACCAACAAGTTCTTCAACCAACTCGCCGCGTTCCCCTCGCTTCACTTTGGGTACTCTTTCTGCATCGGCACTGTTCTCCTGTACCACTCTGGTCTGTTCCGCCGACGCCTTGCCCCCCGCGAGAAGCGCATGAGCAAGGCGTGGCAGGTGTTCTTCGTGGCGCTGAGCATCTTGTACCCCGCGTTTGTGTTGACTATCATTGTTGCTACGGCGAATCACTACTGGCTTGATGCTCTGGCTGCTACAGGTGTTGTTCTGGTTGCTTGGCTGTCGAACCGTATCTTGCTTGGTCTTTTGCCCTTGGAGGATCTGTTCCTCTGGTGTGTCAAGCTGGAGAAGCCCTTCCCTACGACTGGAAACCGGGGAGGAAAATAAATGACACTCAGCATGCTTTATTCAATCATCACATAACGATATCCCATAGCAACTCATCGCAATGAACAAATTAATGTTAATCTAGAATAATGCCAATACACGCACGCTTCCTCTTGAACCCCCACTTCACGATATCCCACAACACGATATGCTCACGTGCTCACCTTTAAACAAGGCTTGACCCATGCTCGCCTCGTCTGGCGGTGCGGAGTATGTGAAATTATGGTGGAGTTTTGACCATCCCCTTTATGCGCTTGACGGAATTGAATGTGGGGCCTGCTAAAGGATCGGACCCGACGAGATTACCGTGCCGAATCCCACGACGGAAGACGGAGGTTGAATGAAACGCCGTTGGGGTGATTAAAATCTGACCGACTTGTGGCACCATTAAATTCTGGCTGACGAGAGACGGGCTGAACGAACGCGCGGACGAACAAATACGCGTAGATAAGATACGAGCGAAATACGCCAAATACGCGTAGGTTTCACGGCGACTATTGATCGGCATCGGTGAATACAAAATGTCGAGAATCGGGGTCTCGGACGTTGGAATTAGAGTTCAATTAACTTTCAAGCTTCAAATTTTCACTCAAGGGGCAGTTCATTCATTCCTATCGATTTCCTTTGGTCCAATCACGCCGTGAAAGAGACTCACTTGTCCAAAGGACCCTGCATTGCTTGTCTGGACGACATTGCATCCGACGAAGCCGGTTGCACTACGAGGTGTGAGATTCTTATGTCGTGTTTGAGATCTCACGTACAGAAGTTCTCCGGGATGGGGAGTGCACTACGCAACGTCGCTGAATTAAAAATGAGCCATTTATTTGAGTACTCGGAATCGAAGCATGCATGTATATGCCGATGATTCCGTAGACTAAAGCAGATTCGCAGCTTCTAATTGTTCTAGAATTGAAGATGATCTGATGGTGTTGAAAATCTAAGTCAGGTACCCTGAAGCTCTCCGCCAAGAATGGATCCGTTCCCCAGACCCTGAAAATCCAGCGCAAATCTTTTGTGTGCGATGTTCAGGGTCCAGTCCTGGTGAGATGTTGTGAAACGTCAATCGGAACACAAGTTTTGCGATAATCTTGGCTGTGCGATGCAGATTTCCATAGCTGGTTGTCGCAATCTTTCGTACAGCGCTGTTGGTGCACCACTGTACCCTGTACTTGATGCGACGCAGTTTGATCAATCCACGACCCAATATAATCCAAGACCAGTTGAAGAGTCCAAGGCATCTGCAAGACTGACATGAATTATAAGGTCTTGGCAAAGACTTAGGATAATATTATCATAAACTTTGTACAAGTTTTCTAATCCTTAGGACTAAGTCTAGGGTCAAGTTTAGGTCTTTGTTTGCAATCTCATACGAAACACAGCTTGACAATTGATGTGATTGACGACGGCGGGCTACTAGTTACATCGACATGTGATAACCCTGCTCTGCCCATCCATAAGCTTTGATATGATACCCATTGTTTTCTTTTTATCCTTGCCTCCCATCGATCGTCGTTTACTTCTTAGCGACAGCCTTGGCGAGGTCAGCCAAAGCCTCACGACGCTTGAACTTGGCATCCTCAATGACACCCGCATCAGCATCGCTCGAAAAGTTTCCGCTCCAGGTGACAAAAGTAGCGCCCTCGTGCTTTCCAGAGGTGACGGGGTAGGCGCGCACAGTGCTGACGACAGAGGTGTAGCTGAGGGCGGGCTGCGACGAGATGACGCTGTAGGTGATGTAGTGGTCGATGGACGAGTGCTCCTCCTGCTTGACCTCGAGGACAGTGCCGTCCTTGAAGGTCCACTTGACGATGTCGGTGTCGGGGGATACGCCCTTCACCCACTCGCTGGAGGAGAGGGCCGAGTAGAACTTGGAGAAATCTTGCAGCTTGATCAGGTGCCAGACGTCGCTGAAGGGGGCTTCGATGACGGCGGACTCGAGGACCGAGGTGGAGGTGGGGATGCGAGACATGATTGCGGTGAGCGTGAAGCTGATGTCGGATTGATTGATTGATTGTGTTCCTTTGATGGATTGATTGAGTGAAGTGGTTGTTGTTGGAAGAAGGTAAATAGAGGGGTCACAGAAAGATTTGTGGTGGTTACTTTAGTGTCGTCATAGGCAGCTCAGAGCTCTCTACATTGGGCAATAGCTACACCAGCTGTGCCGTTTTGAGGAATGAGGTGCCTAAGGCAATCAATGTCGTCACCATTAATCACACAATTCACTGAACCATTTGGGAATATCTTCACATTATCTATCTATCTGCTGTACAGTATCTTCACTCAATTGCGACAAAATTTTCTTGAAACTTTTTTTTTTCTTCAACTGGCGGGGACCTGATGGGTGGAACCTCAATTCAAGATCGATAGCACCAGGGGAAGTAAGAAAACTTAGGGCCTTTATCCTAGATGCCAAAAATGCTTAGGTACAGTTAGGATGGCTCTAGTAGATCTCTAGACTAGTTCTTTTTGTCACCTTGGTCTGATGTTAGAAGCTTTTCTTGCTCCTTCGGGCCCGGCTAGGCGTTAAAGTGAAGAGGAGCCACTCAGTTACCCACCGGCTTGAATGAATGGCTTGCATTGACTGGTGCACAGAAGGTTTGTCGTACGTAAAAGTAATCCATGTATTAATCCTCAAACTGCTTCAAAGTACACGCTGCATATGAGGAAGAGACAAGGAGCCTCATTCAGGCTGCTTGGCTTCTCGTTCTGCTTTCTGGCTTGCCTGTTTGTGCGATCTTGTAACTGCTCTGAACCAGTAAAACGTTCCAATAGTCAGTGGTATTGCGACGATGATGTACATCCACCATTGGCTGGACATGACAAGACGCCCATTCTTGCCGTTGTCAAAGTCAAAGTTGAAGATCCCCATGCTGAAAAGAGTCTATATCATCGACGGTTAGTAATGTTCTTCTCTTGCATCTCTCTGTAAAGCCCATTTAGATGGTAGGTCACTTACAGCCACAAATGTCGATGGTAGATAAAACATGGTGAGTTTGGCAATGGTGATCATAGCCTCGCTATCGAGCTTCGTAGCGATTGCGATGTCGTTCATCCTACCACTATCTTCTCGATTCGCTTCCGTCAATCTTGTCATTGCTTCAGTACTGGCCTTGATAGCGCTGTCTGTTCTGAGGCTCAAAAGAGATGAGAGCTACGACAATCGAGTTAGCAAGATGCCCGGATCAAGAACAAGAGAGTTGATATGGCCTCACCGTTGATAAGCAGACATTGATTCTTCTGATGCGTGTGTCTTGGTAGCTCTTGAAGGAGATCGCCTGTGAGCGGAGAGTCTGCAAGTTCTTTTCGACACGGAGGAAATGCTGCTTGGGAATGGATAGCAGTTCTCTACAGTCCTTGTGCTCGCTGATGGTATCCTCGATTATCTGTATCGTGCAGTCCACCGACTCCAAGATCTTCTCTAGGTACGGCAACGACTTTCTCAGTTGGATCGCCGTCTCTTTCACTTTTGTCTCTTCATTCTCTGCAATCTCAAACCTGAGTGAATTGCTGTAATCTTCCTACAGCCCCTCATGTTAGAGACAGCTAACCTGATAGATAGGATACTCACCATTTTGCTAATGAGAGCAGAGAAAGAGTGTGCATTCATGCCCTGATCCTGAAGAATTGAGCTCAAAGCGCACGTGACAAACGTAAACGGGTCATCCCGTACACCAAGTTCTTCTGCGTTGTCACAAGCAGATGCTAACTTTTGACCAGCAGGGATTGCGCTCGAGTATAGAATACGTGTTTGTCTCGTCTTTTTGTCGAAGCTTAGATAGAACATGCCTGCGTCTTCATATAAATGGGTCACACCTTCGGAAGAGTCAACTGGAAGAGAATGAAGTTCTTGACCTGGATGGGTGAAGTTATCTACGCCGGCATCTACCAGTGGAAGGGTAAACCAGATATCTGTTAAGTATTGGATGAGCCTTTGCCATCCACTTGGGGAGCAGCTTACCGTAGTGGGAACCGTAAAGCCTCCGGCCTAGTCCTCTGAGGACGTTGTACTCTAGACCATATGAGATCCACGGCGCAAGGCCGAGACTTTGGGATAACTCGCGTAGTTCGCTGGCATAAAGAAGAAACACACTCCGAGGAGTTGCATTGCTAGACAATGATTAGCATGGAAAAAATTTATCGTGAGTCTACTCGACGGACAGAATGTGTATATGATCATCATCCAATTCAGACATGGCTTTCTGTATCTCTTCAAACTCTCCAAGGATGAAGTCTTTCGTTTGAACTTCTGCTCTTTGTCAATAAGATTCAATGGATCTGGTATGCATACAGTTACCAACCATCTCCCGCGTAAGTGAAACATCGATACGTCAAGAATTTGCTGTCTCTCCAATTACTGAAGTCGCGCAACCTTGCGAAACTCACGGTCTTCAGACTGTCCATATCAGGTGCATAGGCAGGCGAGTTAGGACTAGCGCTGATGTCGACTGGGAGTTGGAGATCTGCGCTAGAAGCGGTGTCTGGGCTGGATGACCGTGAGGACGCCATGTTGATAAGAACGCATAAAGTAAAGAATTAATGCTCCACCATGGAGTGATAGTTTCTTTCTCCCTTGGATTTCAGAGATCTATCAATGTTCGGAGGGAATACTTAGATTGATATAGCCGACTATCGCTGCTGAACCCCCGTGTCTGGTCGGAGAGGCTGAGACATGGATGCGACGCCTTGGGGACTGCCTCGTGATACGCCACAAAAGATGGCGCCTCCAGGCAACGAGGCTAAAGACACCATTCTGGGCATCGGGATTAAACCATTGAAGAGCGATGGCATACAAAAAGCCCGGTCGAACGGGAAGCATTATTCAGTTGGTATGCACGAGGGCGCATGTCCCATGAGCTATCTACTGAGCTGGTATCTAGAACTGCCGGCCCATTCGACTATCCGCAGCATCCAACCTAAATCTCTTCAGCGCAAAGAAATTATTCGCTCGTTCCAGTCTTCCCCTCCACCGCTTCTCTTCCCGCTGTGCTGCTCTGTCGCTGGTAACCTTGAGCCTTGAGAGCTGTGCAGCGAGGATAGCTTCATTAGCCTGCACTACCTCTCGACTTCCATTGACTGTTCGCCGATGTGCAATCTCCATACCTGGCTCTGCAGGCGCTGAAGGGTCTAAACGTTTCTGATCTGGTGCATCTCGACGAGGGACGCGCGGTTCTTCGTGTTTGCGATGAGAGATGACTCTCCCAGAAGGTAGCCTCACAGGATCACCTGCATCCTGCTTTCTATCCCTCAAGGCATCTTCGTATTGCGGTATCTCGTAAAACTCTTCTGTTTCTGGTGAGATGTCAAAACGGCAATGGCTTTTGGCTAGCATGTGATGCTGAATTCCCTCGACTGTACTCCGACGCCTGCCGCAGCAGATGCATTCTCTGTATGTATTGATAACGAAGTGAAAGTAGGAGACTAGCGTTTCGAGATCGACTGCTAAGAATTCTTGGAAGGGAATATTGAAGCCGTGTGCTGTAGACATATGTTTCATGCTCTCGTCTAAAGTTGAAGAGTCTTTGGTGCAGAAGAGGCAGTGACCGGGGACGAATGTTGTAGCAATCAGTTCCTGGGCTTCTTCGAAATCATTATCTTCAACGTCACTTTCGGATTCCGGGTCATCGTCCTCAAACTCGTCTCTTGTCTGTCTTAAAGACGAAGGCAATTTCGAAGAAGAAGTTGGCGTTGACGACACTGTAACGCCATGGACCTTTTCTTGTAGCTTTTGAACACTTCAAGCGATGGTTAGCTTTTGCTCATGTCTTGTGTGAGGGAGAGATACTTACTGTCCGTCACTTTTGACATGGGCTTTCCATGTTTCCAGTCCTCGTAGCTCGATGTTGCAGAGTCTACAAAATGAAGGAGTCTGCGCGACTCTGCGCGACTGCTGCTGATCGCTGTTAACAACACTGGTGTCTGCCATGGTCGATTATCTTGTCTTGCGAGTCGTGCTCTGGGATTGAGTATTAGTTCGACCGGGCTGGAGATGTTTGATATAAAGGACAGACTAGATTAAAACACGGTGAAGGGTGGTAAGTGAGTTTATATATTAGGTCCTATATAGGGTTGTTGGCGTGATGAGTCGAACTGACGTTGCCCGTTTTGGACATTTGTGGCGATGTTCATCGGGCTTTCGGTCCCGGGCCTCCGTGGGTCCGGTCGGTTACGAACACCTCATGCATTCTGCTATATCTAGACGATAAGCTATTCAAGAATCACCATTCTCCAATTAATATCCAACTTGGCCCACTCCTCCTCCTTCATAACACCAAAACCAATCCGACCCCAAACACCTGAACCCGGCACCTTCTCCTCAACAGCCATGACGTTCAACTTCACCACCTCATCATCACCCTCATAAAAGCCATAGTACCTCGATATGACAATGAGGCTAATGGTATGACTTGTCGCAACGGGCTTTCTTCTCAAGAAGTTCATCACCTTGCTCTCACCTGGCTCGCTGTCTTCGTTCAAGGCTTCTTCAAAACGATAGTAAGATATCTTCATGAATGGCGATGACAGCTTTAAGTCAAGCTTGACTAGTCCCTCGGATGTCTCCATGTGGATGCCGTCTCGGTTGGTGATTTGAATTGATATGTTGGCGTGGCTTGTCCAGAACACTATCCGTCCTGTGTCATAAGGCGAAGGTTGATGAGATTGATCGACCGACAGTGACTCCAACTCAGAAGCCAGTGAGACATCATCCATCTTTATCAGTCCAGTTACTTTCGTATCGCCGACCCAATCGTGGCTAGACTTCTCAGTAGCTGTAGGCATGACGTCTTCTTCCTTTCCGTAATCATTCACTCTCCTCATTGAAGTGCCTTTGATCAAAGACACGCTCCCATCACTCATCAACGAGTAAAACGCCAGGAGCGACTTCATATCTCCGACTCCCCTCTTACTGTAGTCCTCCCCGATGCGAAGACTCGAACTTCCCCCGATAAATCCAGTCCATCCAAGCCAAGACCAGCTAGGATAAGGAATGCTGCGTGTCGATCCGCCAGAAACATAAGTATACGTCTCATCTCGTCGATTTTGTCCATATTTCCATGTCAAGGCTTGATCAAAAGTGCTCGCGTTCAAACCCCAGTGTATCTTCTCGTTGTTCAAATGCTCAAACCGACGAATGATTCCAAGAAAGGCGGGGAGGACATCAGAAGGGTAAGTGAACCTCCGCTCAGAGAATTGCGTTATGTACGTATCAAAGCTTTCCAGAGAGAATTTGGCTTCGTTATCGTCCCATTCATCGTAGCATCCGAATGAATATGATCTAGCGAAGGTTGTTGATCCAGGGATGTCGAGAAGTGACTCTTCCTCCCATGTCGTGCCATCACAACACCAGTAAACTTGCTTGTTGGTGAAGATGAGTGAGCGTCTAGACAAAAGACGCTCTTGGAACGTCCAGCCTCTGGTGTTCCATGACGAGAATTGGAGAGTATCTTCTTCGGATAGAGTGACGAGGGGCATGACATGCAGCCCGCTTGCTGAGATTTTGACTTGTCGTTGAAAGACATCTCGTGGATTACTGGGGAGCCCTGCAAGTCCAGAAGTCGAGTCTTCACCGCAGGCAGCCAATATCGTGAAGAGTGCCTTGGAGTAGATCAGATCCATCCGTGCGGTCTGATGACCAAGATCTGCAGGGTCATCTTGCACGATACACAAGGCATCAACCCAGAGGAACCTCTCACCGACCTGCTCCGTAACATACATTGCATCTTTAATGGTTTGAGGCACGTAGATCTCTCCGAGACTATTCGGCTGCTGAAGTCGTGACAGGTTCTCTCGAGTCAAACGTCTTTCAAAGCGTGATTTCCTCGCCTTCTCGCTAGATCCCCAAACATAGCTGAGAGCAACGTAGCGCATGGTCGGGAGAAGGTCAACGATCCGACGTTCCTTGACATCGATCACTCGGCATCTCTCCGGCCATTCGGTGTCGCTATCGCTTAGCCACTTCGGCTTTTGACACTCCTCCCCATGCTGGTCTTCGCATTGCTTGATCCAGCGCTGAGGGATTGAGAGATCTAGCAGAGACCCGATCATTCGACCTGTACCGTCCAGTGGAATGTCATTGCTTGTACTTAGGCTCTCTTTTGATGGCCAAACAGCTTGCAAAGTGATCGAGTTGGCGAGTATAGCCATCCAGGGACGTGGTTCTAGCCTGAGCAGAACACGATTCACGCCTCCAGTCTCCGGATCAAGACCATCCTCTGAATCCGGCAAAATTCTGTCCGAGGAGAAATTTCGCGATTCAAGGAAACATTTGATAGGTTCCTTGTTGACTGTAAGTCGCAGCCCATGTGTCTTGACTTCCTCGTGGATTTCAGGCTCCTCGCCAGGGACTTCACTTCTGAAATCGGGATGATACGTCGAGCAGCCGTAGGGCGCTCGTATATACCGTTGGCGATGGGCTTCGATGATGAGCTTGCAGACATCGCATTCTATCGAGCGATCCAAGATTTCTTGTAGTGTACCCAGACAAGGATCCGGAGGCGGTCTGAGGCCGGGATTGAATGGGGCAGTGTCTGGAAAGAAGAGCTTGTCGAAATTGATGGCGGCGCAGGCCGAGCAAAGCTTGGGGGCATTGTCACTCATCTTGTCTTGTGCTTATTGAAAAATGCATGAAGAGCACCTTGTGTTTTGACTGTTTTACGATGCGGGGATTTGTTGCATGAAATACTTTAAGTCTTACCGTAGGGCTGAATGTCAGCAGGCAGATGAGATGGGGTTGTTCAGTGGCGCAGTCAGCGTTAGTGTAGGCTGTAGCAGATAAGGCGGTAGCTCCAAAACGCTGATTCCAGGGCTAAAACGGGATGGGGCCATATTGCTACCATTATCACAAGCGATGAACGAGAATGTAGATACAATTTGAGTTGTATTTATATCAGTAAACTTGGTCTAATTGCCCCCAAGAAGATGCATTGAGTCACAGGGACCATGGCCTCAGGGAGCAAGAAAACTTGAGACTTGAGAAGAGGATGCTAAGATAAACTCAGTAAAGAGCCCCCTAAGCTTAGGCTAGAGCTGCCTAAATATTTTCATCACTTAGGATAGGGGTTCTAAGTTTTCCTGCCTCCCCTAGCATGGCTCGTCTTACTCGGATTTGATGTACTCAGCAATGTTGGGCCTAGCCTCGAAAACTTCCTTGAACTTGAGAAGGACATCAGGAATTTTAGACTAGTAGGCGGTTAGTCTTAGTCAACTATTACAAATTTGTCTAGGGAGATGTAACCTACAGGGATGGTCTTGGTTCGTGTGTCGTTGTCAATGGACTGGTAGATCGCAAAGTCGGTGTAGCTGACTTCATTACCGAGAAGATAAGGACCTTCACGGTCAGAATAGTACTTCGCAATGAGATCGTAGTACTTGGGGAGAAATTCATTCTTGTACTCGTCGGTTGCTCCTTTGAGGTTGGCAACCCATTGGGACTGCAATTACATTAGAGCTTGCACGATGAATGATGGAATTGGCGTCATACTCTCCAATCGATGTAGATGTCAGAGACAGCATCTACCAAGTACTTGTCTTCGTTCGTCTGGCCGTCATACTTGCCGAGGTCGCGAGAGAGGAAACGAAGGATTGGGATATGCTGTGAAAGGAGTTAGTCTTGTTTCACAACTCAACTGTGATTTCACCAACCTGAGTGAGAATGAGGCCTTTGTACTCAAGAGAAGGAAGGCTTCCAGTGCGGGTGATGCCCTGCTGCTTGAGCTTCTCGCTTGTCTCTGGCCAAGTATCAGGGTATTTATAACGCTTCTCCTCGAAATCAATGCCAGCATCCTTCAAGAACAGCCTATCAATTGGTTAGTCCAAGAACATTTGACCGTCCAAATGGGAGTCGATATATGCGACACAATACTCACTTGACAACTTCTCCGCGGCCAAGCTTGCCGATGGCGAGGTAGTGGTAAACGACTGAGTCTGAGGACATTGTTGCTGAAAGGGTCGAGTGTAGATCAGTTTTGATTCAAAGTCAATCAATTGCTGTTGTATTCTTGCTGCTGCTGCTGTCGATGAAGCAGATAATGACACGACGACTCCAAATCATTTATACTGAATCGTAGATCACAGCGCCCTTCTCGCGGCAGAATCTCGGCTGCAGTCAGCGTTTGGAATCAAGCAATTACGTGATCAAATAAGGCGCATCTTACTGGTGATTCCAGACTGTGCAGCAAGTATGTCAGCGGGCATAATTACCTAAGGTGTCCGAAAAGGTTCACCAAAAGAGGGGATTGCATAACGTTGATCAAGACATGCCGTTGTAAGCTCCGAAATAATTCGGAGACGTGTCCTGAATATGAGAGTACGAAGATGTTGATGACAGCATGGTCACAGTCAATTGAACAGGTAGCTAGTGCCAATGGATATTAAATTGATGGACAGCTAATGTCAAGAATGTCTAAGTCATCACAAGCCTCATATCTCATGCAATCATCTAATAAGTATCATCATACTCGTAGCAAAGCAGGCCCTTCTTGATATGCATGACATCCCTGACCTTAGCCTTGAGCTTGACAGTCTCGCCAATAAAGATGCCATGGTCAAGAGTAACATTACCAGCAACCTCATTGTTGTAATCAAAGTTTACGAGGGGCCCAGAGATGTCTTTCTCACGCTTCTTGAGATTACGAACCTGCCATGACCACCAGAAGCGATCAACGTTGGCGTGATGGACCCAGAAGAGAGGATCAGCAGCTATCAGAGTCAGTACATCAAGCATGTTAGATGATGAGAGTGAGAGGGAACTTACGACTCTGCCACTTGTCAGTCATGGTACCATACAAACCACCAACACCCCAATGTCCACCAGAGTGAGTAGTGCTCTGCGTAAGGCGATCAAAGTGTCCAAAGTCACCCTGCTGCATCCCATCCTCAACAGCAGCAGGACCACTCATGTCCCGAAAACTCAACGGCGCAAAGTCTCTTCTGATACAGTTAGGATTATACGCCGTACCATTTCCAGGCCCCAAGTTCGACTTGAGTCCCGCAAATGGACCCCTCTTGATACAGTCACCACCAGAGCGATCAGGAACATCCCAAGGAGGATTCACAGGCAGACCAGGCTCGGGGTTGGAGAAGTTTCCAGGGATCCAAGCTCCGTTTCCGCCGAAACCGTGCTTATTGTCAAAAATAGGTGAGTTGACAAACACAGAGGTGTCGTTGTCGGGGCCTGCGGCGTCGAGAGTCCAGTCCCAGTAGGGAACGCCACCTTTCCAGCCACAGGTCTGAAGCTCTTGTTCATAGGAGTACATGAGTAGACGGTGGTAGGGGTAGAATACGCCCTGTTGGAGTTAGAAGATGAAACGTGAATCGAATGATGTGTGGACGTACTGTGAAATGCACGTCATCGGCGTTGATGATGTGCGTGCCCAAGAAGTCATCCCATCGACTTCGAGCGCCAGGGATATCGACAGTAGAAGACTGGGGAGGTTTCTTCATCAGGCACTTCTGGGCTTTGATGTACTGATCTCTCTCCTTGACACTAAGAGAGCGCCTACCACCAATCAGAAAGCGATCAACCAAACAGAATCAGTTACATACCATTCCCTTCTGATGAAAGGTTTCTTGCAGCTCTTTGCCTCAGAAACAGCCACGCCTGCAAGGAGGACAGCAGTCCACAAAGACGTAATAGCAACCATGATGTAGGCCTAAAGAACACCAGAAGACAAAATGCAGGGACAGTATCAGAAGATGCACCTGGTCACTCAGAAGTGTCTGAGACGAGCGATTGACAAGAGAAAGGAATAGGAACGCTCCTTTGTATGTTTTGACTTTTTTGCCTCAGTCTGCAGGGTTCACGAAACTGGACCTCGTTACCGAACAGCACCTGCAGCGTGATATTGCAGATGCTGCTACATGCACATTGGTTGAAACGCCGGCAAAAGACTCCGTGACATTCCCTGTTAAGCGATGGATCCGGGGACTCGGAACATCAGGGATCACCCTTACCAACGAGATAAACTTGGCCCCAAGGCCGGCGGATTTCCACGACCCGCGCCGGAGAATCTAATCTGCAGGTTAAAATCCTAGTTTCGCTTGAGTTGTTCCTTGATGATCCGATTGTCTTTACTAACTCCACTATACTGTAATGGTCAATGATCATCGACAGGTCAAAAGTGCCTGAAGGTACATATGCATGTTGGTTCTGGGTAAATTGAAAGGGTTTTTATTAGTCAAATTACACTGCATGGCTTGGCGTAAGCTCCCTGTCCTCACTTCCCCTCTCCGTCCACGATCCTGTGGTCAAAGATCCCTGCGTCGTTCGCATTGTCGTGATATCTCGTTCGTCTCTTGGCTTGCCCACTTCAAAGACCTTCCCCTCCAAGGGAATAGCATCGCTGCTGCCCCCTGCAGCAAAAGGATCCTCATCTCCACCGTAGATATCCCTTCTCGAGTTTACCGCTGACTTGTTCACCAGTCGTGACTGTCGTGCACTCTGTCCAACATCGTGATACCGGTTTCCGTAGCCGGAGCGACCGGCTGATGTTCCTGATAACGTCCAGCCCATTCTGTGTAAGGCGCTTTGGACGAGGGGCTTGAGAAAGGGTGCGGATGATGCGATCATGATGAGGATTTGCTCGAGGGCTGTCCAGGTGGCGATGGAGTTTGTGAGTGCCCATGCATCTTTCGCCATGCCGAATTCTTTGACAAGGGTTGCTTTTACGATGGAAGCGACGCTTGCAAACATGCCCAGACCCATGAGTGCCCCAACAAGGATCTTCTCTCTCAGCGGTCTTTTGAGCTTCCAAAGGAACAGTGTCGGTGCCAAAGACAGCATGATGTCTGTTGCAATGTTGATGCCGGACCCAATATTGGACATGATGTGAATGCCAGTTTGCGGAAGACAGCTGGCTCCTTGTACTGTTTCCAACACTGATGTATCCCATGATGCTTCGAGAGGTCGACATTGAAGGAGGATGAAGAAGGTGTTTGCGACACCGTAGGCTATCAAGATGCCCATTATGAAGAAGCAAAAGACGCGCCACCATAGTACTGTAGGCTGTATTCGATGCATCATCATTGCGATGCTGGCTTTGATGAACATCATAGCAATGCCCCAGATGGGGATCGCAAGGAATGCGTATTTTCGTGACCAAGTCACTTGAGATTCGGTGATGAGACGTGGTGATGTATACATCTGCGGTATGAGGAATCCGAAATCGACGACAGCTGCGCACTGTAACAAATAATCGTCAGTGATAGGTCTCCCCGAAGGCATACAATTATATAACTTACAACTCCAATCGTCATGCTGTAGTCCTCCCAACTCACTCTCCAAACCGGTCTTACTCGCAACCATATCCTCGCCACAAACATAGCTAACGCAATAGCAAGAAGCGGCGAAGTTATCCCCAGATGCGCAACTGCAAGTTTGGCAGCTCGTTCCGAGATGGGGAAGAAAGGACTCCCATCGCTGGGAGGCTTTGGAGGACCTGACATACGTGAATATCACAGTGAATTAATAGTTCAAAACTTAAAAGCATCAACTAAGAAAGCAAACAGAGATCTAGTGGTGAAGGAATCGCTGCAGATATTTGTATGCACCTCATTACCAGGATCAACACTTGAGACAAGTCACAGCATCAAGTTTTCTTCACATGCACGTCTGGCACTCTACTACGTAGCTTTAACTTGCCTTGCCTGCAGAATGTTTCCATTTCACGTCCTGTGACAGTGTCACTGCCGCTTACTGCTTCTCTACATACGCCAAGCCAGCCGCGGATCGACGCGGGATTTACTGTGACGGCCTCATTGTAAATAGTGAAAGCTCCGTGAATACAGAGAAGGCTTGCAGTAGATAGTTACAGCCACTGAGGCACAGCTGCAGATACCTCCCGAGACAAAAACCAGGGGTTCCCAGCATCGTTACGCAAGCGAAGCAAATCCAGCCCCTCGGACCGAGTGGACACGATAAAGTGTCAGCACAGAACTGTATCTCGGTCCAGGATTTGTAGCCGGTCACCGGTAAATCCTCCGTAATGTGATCCGCGGAGACAAGCTGGCGTCCACTAAGAATCCATGTTTCCGTTCCTGCATCTTGGGCGATGCCTGTACAGCGTTTCAGCCAAGATTCCTTTGCGAAGCCCTGGTCGATAAGATAGGAGAGTTCAGTTGTGGCTACGGATGCTTGGAAACTTAATATCTGGGTAAATGGGTTAATAATTCGGATAATCGATCCGTGCAGCCGTATCCCCAAGGGATTTTCTTCAACGACTGGGGTGCGGCTTGGCATGGGTGAACTCGAGAGAGAACAAGAAAGGAAATGCCCTGGAAGACTTGCAGATGTTCAAAGCAACACGTCTACTTCTTCTTCAATTTCTTGGCAAAGCAATGCATCCTCTTTCGCATTGATACACTCCAGCGATTTCGACATCTCGGCTCCGCAATGTAACTGTGATACTTGAGCCCTGGTCAAATCTATTCCCATGATCTGATAAATACCACCAGGCCCCATAAACTCAAATGTCATTGAGTAACCACTGCAACGCCTCCCTTGGGGTCGTGCATATCTCGGTGCCATCCCCACTTCAAGCAGGTATCATTGAATGAAACAGAACTGTTTCATTCCTGCAAACGCCGCAGATTTGCATACATGAATTTTCATGCGCTGCGGCTAAGGTAATGAACTTTTGATCGGATCGAGATTAGGTTCATATTCGGCAGTTCATGTTACGAATTGATGGATTGGGACCCGTTGGGCAAGGCTATTTGAGCCGCAGTGGCGAATTATATATCTAGCTGTATGCCTCGTGTATATGGGTCGATTTTCATCATCTGAACTTGGTAATCACCTCGCTTGAAGGCATCGTTATTCGTTAGGCCATGACTGCAATGATTACAACTACGACATAAAAGACACAAAACGAGTGGTTCGACAGAATCAGGGTTTGGTCAATGTCATGAAATTCCTTAATTATGCCTTCTCAAAAAAGCTGATCTGGTAACTCATATCAAAGCCAGAGGAATACAAATAGAGACAACGCTTCATTAACAGAAATATCGGTAAGCCCTCTTCCACAAAGGCCAGGTAACACGTGCCTCCCTCTCCTGATCACTCATCAAATGGACACGATAATAACGTCGTCCAGTCTGGATATCAATATCATCCAAAGCCACAAAGTTCGTTCTGTACCAAAGCTTGTGTCCGAGGTACATGATCAGGACAATGGGAACAGCCATGAGATTAAGGAAAATGTTCTGCACAATGTCGTTTGTGGTCTCGTTCGTCTTGTGATCAACAGGATCGACAGCTATCCAGACTTGGCTCAACAAGACAAGGACATATCCAGCCAGAGCGAACCAGGAGCCGTATGTGCCGGGTCGTGAGCGGAATGGTAGTTGCTCGAGGGTATGTGCCGCGTGTGCCCATGCGTTGCGGAAACGGATATGAGTAAGACAGATGCTGCCCCAAGTAAAGAGAGTCGCGAGAGAGCTAATGGATAACAACCAGTTGAAGACAACATCATGAGCCTTCAGATCAGCGATGAAAGCTAAAAGTCCAATACAGCAAGAAAAGATAATAGCAGCCAAAGGTCGACCCTGTTTATCAACATAGGAGAAAATAGCCGGTGCCATGGATTGATCAGCAAGAGCAGCAAGGGTTCGCGAAGAACCAAAGACCGACGAGTTGCCAACGCTGATGACAGCAATGAGAATAACAGCGTTCATAACACTGGGCAGCACAGTGGTTCCGGCAGTTTCGATAGCGACGACAAAAGGTGAGGCCGCAGAGTTGGAGGAGCTAGCGTCCAAGATTCTCGGGTCGTCGTGAGGAACAAGAAGGCTGACGAGCATCAGGGCTACAATGTAAAAGAGGGTGATGCGCCAGAAGACCTGCTTGATGGCGCTGGGGAGGGATTTGCGAGGATTGGCTGTTTCTGCTGCTGCGAGGCCGATGAGTTCGGTGCCGGTGAAGGAGAAGCATGATGTCACGAGTACGGAACAGAAGCCTTTGAAGCCGTTGTTGAATAAGCCGGGGTCGATCCAATAGCGGCCTCCGATGTAGCCCGAGGTAGGTTCGCCTCCTATGTTGATTACAATTCCAAGAAGACTGGGTTTGTTAGTCGCTGGACTTTTTAGACTCTCAGTGAGTAGTGGGACGAGGCTTACATGAAGGCTACGATCGCAGTGACCTTGATGATGGAGAAGACGAATTCAGCTTCACCGTACGCTTTAACACCAAACAAGTTGATGATGAAAATGGCTGCTAAGAAAATGGCAACAAAAACGGATTTGGATATGTCTTCGTTCCAGTAAGTGATTGTGAATGCGCCAGCAATGATCTCAAGCGGAAGAGTGAAGAGCCATTGAAGACAGTAGCTACGCACGTTAGCGATGCTCTCATCTCATGAATAAGTGAGTGAGACTTACTTCCATCCCATAGAAAAACCCCAAGAAGGGTCCAGAAAGCGAGTCGAGAAAGCAGAGAACGAACCGGCGATGGGGAAGATGACACAAAGCTCAGCGAGCGATTGCATGGTGCAGTATTGAAGTGCGCCGATGACGATGTATGAGAGGAGAACACTTCCAGGACCACCTTGGTGAAGGGCACTGCCAGAAGTGATGAACAACCCGGTACCTATCACACGTTAGCAAGCCTCTCACAATCAAACACCGACTTTCACCTACCAATAGCACCGCCAAAAGCAATCATCTGCAAATGCCTGCCCTTCAATTCCCTCGCCAGCGCCGACGTAGCAGTCTTTGCGTTCGCCGCACGAATATCGAAATATCGATCCCCCGGAACATGAGGCTTCGGCTCAGATTGATACCCCTTATCCCAACCCTTCTTCAATTTTCTCCTGTCCGCTCTTCTGAATCCATCGAGCCAATCATTCTGCTCCTTGTCGTCTTCCTGCTTCGGCGCTGAGATGGCCCATGTCGTTGTGTTTTCATCTTTGTGCGAGGCATTGCTCATGTTTCTCATCTCGATGATCTCGACATCACGAGTGAGTGCCACTTCGACTTTGATGTCGGTGGTCTTGGGTTTATCATGTGACATTTTGAGGGGTATTATGTTATGAAAACGAGAGAAAGATCGTGGGTGAAAAAAAGGCGCCAAGCCTTAATTGATGCGGTGGAGTCAGATGCAGGTAATTATGTAAAAAACAATAACGTGGGAATTATGGTCTGGTCCGTGAGCCGCATGTCATCGCAAGTACGGATAAAAAGAAAACGAGGGAAGAAAAAAGCAAGTGATCGACACGATTTGACGGGGAGGCCACTAGATAAAAAAGATGCAGATGCATGCAAAAAGAAAAAAGCACGGGCGAAGGAATGAAAGGTACGGAGGCGAAAGGGGAACTTCGGCCACTTCGGCTGCAATGAGGAGACGGGATCCTCTTTCTGGGCAGTGACCCGATGAAACTGTGTGGCCAGCCCCTGACGGCTTTTCAACTAATCTGCTTTGGACATTCGAGTACAGAGTGGCGTGCCTCCAGGTCAAGACTTTGACATGTCGGGATTGGCTACCTTTGAGCCCAGCACTCGAGAGGCTTTTTATCGCTACAAGCTTCAAGCTCCCAGGTAAAGGCCAGAGAAGGAAGGTGATTCATGCTACCGCGTGGCAGAGGGGGGCGGGGGGTCAGGGGTTGCAAAGTCTAGACCCTGACGAGTAAGGGACCGCGATTTGAATGCTCCGTGACAGGCGTGATAAACGGGCGGATAAAAGAAGGGGTCTCTGAGCCAGTCATTCTCTGTACGTGATAGGTTTCTCACCCAGTAACATGTCGCAAATCAGCCTTATCACTCTCACCTAAGATCCCTCTCCACCCCAAAATTCCACTCATCGACCTCTTCGAACACTAACCTGCACTATCGAATAGCGCTCCGAGGTCGGCAATTAACTTTGGCGCCATCACGGTCCAGGCCAAGAACAGAAATGTCGCCTAGATCCCTTTTCTGGAATGACGCCGCCCAGAAGCCAAGAACTCTATTTACGTTGGTCTTTTATCTAAACATAACATGCAACATGATTATTTTAATCTACCCAAAACCACGTGGTTATGGATGGCAATTAAACTGCTTAGCACGCCGCACGCGCACACGACTCCTTCGTCCAATTTGATCAAGCCCGCAGCTGCTGAGGAGACGGTAACGTCGCAGATGCCAGCTACTAATTGGAGCTTGCTGGCTTGTTTCTTACTGGTCTTATGTCAGATGCGGCACAGAATTTGATTGCACGTGAAAAATAAATACTCACAAGATCAATTGCTTTTCTGGGACTTGATTGGGGAGGTTCAATTGGTACAGAGAGTATATCTGGGTGATGATCCCGCAAACGCCTGCGGCAAACCATATCCGAAACGCCCTGATCTCCAACCGTCTTGCACCTTTCCAGGGGATAAAGCCGATGCTATTGAAGATAGTCGCGTTATCAAACGTCAGGTATACCGCTATCAGTAGCTGTCGAATGACAGTGACGTATGCTAGGAAATAGTCCTGGTGCTTCCGCGTCAGTGCTCTAGCGGCGGAATTGAACTGCTGGATGAATCTGCCGGTTCGGAGAATCTTTGCCGTTAGTGCTAGTTGTTTCATCAAGAGCTGCCAGCGCTGGATTGAGGTTATCGGGGCGTTGTTTCGGCCGAGAAGCCAGGCGGTTGTGCGGGATGAGAAGATGAGGAGTTTGAGGAGGATGTCGCGCTCTAGCGTGGTGAAGCGAACGTCGCTGAAGTTTGAGGCGATTGTTGTTACATTGTTGATCATTTTGCGCTCGGTCACTACTGCGGAATGAGTGTGAAACTGTGAGGTGAGACTTTACAGAATGGTGAGGTTGAGGTGAAGCATGAGGCGGTGAAGTTGCTGGGGTTGCGATACGCCAACAGGGCCGAGTAGCACGTCACCCCTTTGGGATGCGGAGAGCGTATTCTAGCGAGTCAACTCCACGATTTTCTCGAACATGAAAAAAGATGCCTCGGCTCGATGATAAGAAGATCTGGGATTAAGCTCATTCTAGATTGACGATAGTGGGTCATGATTGGAGCTGGAAAGGCATCCATTTGTTCGGCAACATTAAGCCAGGGACTTGAAGGGCATCAACCAATTAACGGGTGCTTTTATGAACACCGATCCCCCCTATACTCATCTCGCTATATTTTGGGATACACCTCATTTCATAATATGTACTAATTTGAGCGTTGTGGAGCGTAACCATACTTCTGTACTCGAACTGTAGGGTATTTTTCGCTTTGAGCTTCATTCGTTGTCTTGACCATACCTCAAAAGACAGTCGAAGCACCTTGAACTTTGCTAGGTATGACAAAGAACAAGCAATTAGCATGCTTCCCCTTTTCTCCCGACGTATTATTGTTTGAGATGTATCTGTGCGGCTGCCCTAACAGCAACAGAGGCTATCAAACACTCATGCTTGATGCCGAAGTAGACGTCGGATCAGGCGCCCAAAGCAGCACGCCACATCCGCAGATAGGAAAACACATTCTGTTTCCGTTCATCACATCTCACATAATATCACGACTTCTATAGTCGAAACATCGCGAACTCATTGCTCTATCAAGTCTTCCCCGTATCTTCATGATAGCGAGATCGGGCTTCGGCGGATTCAGACGCATCGAGACTCTGTATCCGGCTCCACCACGAGCCGAGGCTCGCTCGCCAACCCGATAGCTTGGGTACGGCTCGGAATTACAGCGCCAAACTAAGAACATATTCCACGATTTTGGTGAAGCACCATTCGAGACATTAGCGGTCTTATTCCCGTGTTTTGCGGCAGTGGCTGAAACTTGCCAAGTCGAAAAGAGGCTTTGAAGTTGGAGCCTAAGGCATGACAAAACAAGTCAGGGATCCAGCGACTCCGCATTTAAGCTTACAGCACTGTCCACGATCGGCAAGGCAGATATGTGAGTAAGAAGAATCGTAAGTTTAATACGAATAATTGGTACGTGGATTATTTATTGTGTTCCATTATTAGACGCGTCGGGAAATAAAAGAAGTGATCGCGTCTTACCTGCATGGAAGATCATCGCGCTGATTGGTCCGCTCGGTTTTTGATACAGTCATTGTGGATGGGAGGATGATCGCTGATCCAACTTTGGGGCTGCTGAGGGGGCCATTTGAAGAGAACAACAGTCAAAATTACGATTTTGTCGCAGTAGTTAGTGACTTCTTATATTGGCACTTCAAAGACATATCTAAATGTGGTTCAACTGGCGTGGCACAGAGACATGAGAAGTCCGAGTCCGACGGAGAAGGCTGACACCCGAACATCATAGCCCACTTGGCGCATCAAAACTCCATTGATCAACAGAAATGCCACCGACCGTTTCAGATGCTACCCAATCACCGGTCTATTCCCATCCCTAACGAGATTAAACCCACAGTAAGCCGCCAAGATGGAGTCCTCATTGGCAAGTCTACCAGCTCAGCCCTACCCATCGACCGAGTTCCTTCTCATCCTCCCTTTCTTTCTCCTCTCAACTTTAATTCTAGCTTGACTTTTCTTTCCCGTGTATTTGTTTGCCCCTTTGACTCCACTCGCTACGATGCCGACCCTCGAGCCTGCGACTGATCTTGACTCTAACGTCTGGTATCAGCTCTCCGAGTTGGCTGTTGATGATAACGATGGGGACTTCAAGTCTATGCTTCAACCTACCGCGCCAGGAGGTGATTTGAGAGTCGGGGCTGCTAACAAGCAGTCATACTGGCAGTTCGTATGTAATCTTTCTCGCGAATCAAGTCAAGATACTGACGTCGCTTAGCAAAAGATAGGAAACAAGCCCGGCCGCTACCAACTCCGCTGCTCAGACACGACCGTCAAAAAACAACTGTCCGTATGCTACCGACCGGAGGTAATCAACGAGAAACTCCGCACAAGACCATGCTTGATGCCCATTGAAGACAGCGAAATGCAACAATGGGATATCTCGCTATGGGATTCTGATACATATCGGTTGACGAATGTCAAGAACGGCACGAAATGGAACTTGGACTGTATTCCTAATGGACCGGTTATCTTAAGCTCTGACCTTGAGGGGGAACAACCGCGGCAGCATTGGTTGATGAGTAGTGTTGGGCAGGTGAATAATGAGATGTACTCTACGGTATACACCGCGGTAAGTCAACAAACTGTACCCATACGCGACTGTCTTACTGATTGAATTCATAGCCGCCTAAATCAACAGGTGAAAGCACCGCTACAGCTGGCACAACAGGTTCCGACTCAACAGCTGCCACTGCTACCTCAGACTCAAGTAGCGACCCCAGCAACAACAGCAGCGAGAGCAATGACAGTGGCAGTGGCAGCAGTGGTCTCTCAACCGGCGCAGTCGCTGGTATATCCGTCGGCGTCACCCTAGGCGTCGTCGCACTCGCTCTCGCAGCATTCCTCTTCTGGCGCCGCAACAAGCGCAAGTATCAAGTCGCCGGTACTGGCTCACCAGACTCTCCCGGAAAGCCTGACAGTTCTCCAATGGCTGTGTCGCCTAACCCCGCGTACAGCTCTGTTTACTCAGCTGAGAAGAACAATGCTCCCCCCGCGGCTGAGATGATGCATGAGCAGAGACCTGTTGAGTTGTCGACTGGTCAGCATCAGAGACATGAGCTCCCATAGACGAGGGGCGGATTGGAGTCACATTCACCTGTACATATAGTAACAATGTATTCCAGCGAGGCGCATGACTTTCTGATACCAACACTATACAACACATAATCAATCACGTTTTATCTGGCTAACAGGACCAAGGGCCCTCGGCGAATGATCAAAATGCAAGGAACAAAAATAAGATCATGTTTGCGACAGCATCTGGAAAGTGCAAAAGAAAGGTCTCGGAGGGAGTCGAACCCTCGCTGGCGGAATCAGAATCCGCAGTCATAACCGTTAGACCACGAAACCATGAAAGGTATGACCTTGATTGCTGGAAGCACAAAACTCAATTGGCATCTAAGTTCGCTACCCTACACGCGCCTGTATCGGCCCCACAAAGCCAAACGGATGCTTCCACTGCCCAGGTTTGTTTGACCCTCGATTAGATTTTGAGCTGCTCGTCATGAGATATCTGGCCATTGTAGGACTTGGAGGTTAAGCCCCACAGGATATCAGAGTTCGCTATGGTATGGTGCTTATGGTCAACAATTTGGTAAAAAGCCTTGCTCTTGGAAACAATATTCGTAAGCCAACTGTGCTTGCATACTTTTCAATGTGGGATGGGTCGAGTAGTTGGATAAAGTGTCTGACGAATATCACCGAAGGTTATGTTGTCTCGCAGAAGGATTTCGTGCTTGGCCGAATTATGAACTACCCAAAGAGCACAGCTTAGTGGATAAAAAGCATCAAGAGATACAGGATGGGTTTTCACAAGAATAAAGCTGATAGAATATTACTAGAATCTGGAATTACATTTGAGCAGATCAATGTGACAGACTTTCATTAGATGCTGATCATAAATAACTTCTCAATAGCAATCCAAGCCTATTCAGTGCCCATGTTGTCGCTTTGTAAGGCTTGTTTCCCAATAAAAAGATCTGTTGTTGATGCAAAATTGGGCTGCATATTAGACAGAGTATTTCGGCTCGCCTATGGAGCTCTACCAAAGACGCAGTAAAGGGGTTAATTATATGGAAACGCCCAAGCACCGGAGGGATAAACTTTTACATATCATCAATTGCTTGAAAGTTACCAGGAACATCCATAAATGGGAAACCACATTGGCACCTTTGGAATATTTCCAAGACTCTTGTTATCTGCCCAGTCCAACTGAAGAACACACAAACACTGTTACCTCCCACTGTCTCTCATCACTCTCTGTATCTCCCTTAGATATAAGTCTTGAGAAGAGAGTTGTAGTACTGATAACCAGTACCGCTGGGAGGCTCAAAGCTGAACATGTAGTCAGCCCACCAAGGACCAGCAGCCCACCAGGTAACACCCTTCCAAACATCAGAGTTCTCCTTAAGATAGTCCAGCATGTTCTTGACAGCAGTCTTGCAGGTATCGTTAGGACCGCCGGCAAGTTCACCGATCATGCCAATCTTCTTGTTCTTCCTCAACCACTCAGTAGCAGCCTTGACGCGCTCGACTCCAATGGTGGTGGAGACACAGTTAGGTGAAGTACCGGAGCTGTCAGAGTCGAGGTACTGGTGCATTTCGTACACGATCTTGTCAAGAGGGTCGGTGAGAGCCTGGTGGTATTAGCTACGGGAGTCATTGGAGAAAGAGGGGGAGCACACACCTTCATGTTGTCGTTGACATCAGGCCAAGACCAAGCACCAGACCACTGGTTACCCTCAACGAAGATAGTCTGGGTAGCGCCAGCAGCACGAATACCGTTGATAGCAGCCTGGTTCAAGTTCAGAACAAGAGTCTGATCCATGGTGTTGTACTCATTGTTAGTGTCAAAGATGACCTTGCTGTTGCTCTTGAACTGGGTAGCAAAGTTCTTCCACCAGGTCTGGAAGTCAGAGGTTGAAGTGATGATCTTGTCAAAGTAGCGGCCGTAGTTGTGAGGGTCGAGAATGACGTTGGCACCCTTGCCGGTAATGTGGTCCACGATTGTGGTGAGGTTCTTTAGGTAAGCGGTGTCGAAGGGTCCGGTCATGGAGCTAGGGTTTGTGCGTTCCATGCGGAGTTGAACGCGGAAGGCGTTGTAGCCCTGAGAGATGAGGGTCTATATCATGTCAGTCATGTTCTCGCCATTCCAGTGTTTGACTTACATCAACGGCAGCGGGATCAGGGAAGATGAAGTGCTTTCCCCAAGTTCCAGGCAAACTGCCCTCACCAAACTCACCACCAGCCTCATTAGTACCAACCCAGAGAAACTTTCCATTTCCAGGTGTACCAGTAGGTGTGCTACCACCACCAGTAGTAGTCTTGAGGGTGGTAGTAGGTTCCTCAGCGGTACCGGGGATGCACTGGCTGTACCACTCATTGACGACGGTGCACTTGTAGCCAGAGACGCAGTTCTTTGAGCCAGTCCAGCCGTTTCCACCGCATTGGGCCCATGCTGCGTTTTGAGCGACCGAAAGGCCGGCGAAGAGGCTGAGAGCGAAGAGGGACTTCATGATGCTGGTTGATCTGAATGCACTTGTCAACTGAGGAGTTTGATGACTTGAGGGATTCGTGAATCTTTTATATCTGATTTGCTATGGGTAGGAAATTGGTTTCTAGCCAGATCGGGAGTATATCTTTCGACGATGTCGGAACCTGTTGCTCGACATCCGTCGAACCATAACTGGCGTCACTAAGATGAACAAACTGTCAATCATCCCGCAAAAAGCCAACTACCGGCCCGCGATCCGTAATAGTCTCCGGAAATTTCACCCGCCAAGCCTTGGATAGTCCATCGAACAATCATCTTGAGCATCCGGAACCATTCTCCATCCGGGAATCATCACTCAACCGATCCGTAACTGACCACGGAAGAGGTGACTCCGCGCTATGGGAATCACGGGCACATGATCAATTTTAAAAGTGCACCTATGTGGTATTTGCAAGTCTGGTAATGTAAGGAGACATGAACCGTGTTTCTGGGGTCGAATCATGGCATTGTGTGGGGATCGGAGGTTGGTCCTCCGAGGCTGTTTTGAGATTGGAGCGATGCTCGGGTCTTCGGAGACAAGGCCCACGGATCCGTCATTGAAGGAATAATTTCAATAACAGATTTCAAAAAGGTTAAGACGAGAAATCTTACCGTTGTAAATGATACTTGTTGTAAGTTCGCGATTGTTGCATTCTCGACTTCTACGGTGTCTTGGAGTGCAGGATCGTGAAATCCGCGTCAATTGTCAACTTTCACCTCGATCAAAACCAGGCATACCCAATGTGGGGTTGAAGAAGCTTGAGAATTCCTTTATTTTGCATAATTTAAGATTTGTTTGTTGCCATGGAGTAACATTCCATGTCCCCCAAGCCGGTGATGATCTCAGGACAACGGTTCTCATCCTTCAAATATGCGTTGAAAGAAGACACAAATTGAAAGAATGGTTGGATATCATTGATAGTATCACTAGGTGAGCTAGAAACAGAGCTGCTAAGACGCCGCGTTCAGATACTGTCTTATTCGTAGGCAGATATCGAGCTCCAAATGATTGCTTGTTGACGTTAGGCAGTTGAGTATTTATCACGCCAAAGGGAGACTCATGTCTCAGAGAAAAACCGACTTCCAGTCTTTCGATATGGTAAATATTATCAGAAGGGAGATAGTTCATTCCTTTTATATTTGAAATGCCTCATCTTTTCACACTTGTCACTTGGAGTGCAGTGTTGTCAGTAGCTTGAAAGCTACTGGACTGGTAGGAAGAATCTTCATCTTATAAAAAATACCCAGACCAAATACGCCATATCCTACAAAAGTTCTAGAACCCCCTCGACCTACCGCCTGAACTGTCCAAACCAAATACTATCATCCGGTCTCATCCCTTTCATAACACCCTCCCTACTACACAATCTCCTCTCTTCATCACCAACCTTCCAATCCTTCATAACCTCCGGCCTCACCAACATCTGCATCAACATTCCAGACTCAGCATGCCAAGTATTGTGACAATGAAATGCCCAAAGACCCGGATTGTCTAGTACAACACGGATAACAGCCCAAGCATACCCCTCTACTGTAAGTGTATCTCTCCTCAACGGGTTTTCCAAAAGCCCGTGTGATTTCAGATACCCTGGTAAGGCAGCTGCGCTGGGCGGATAGCCGTCGCGGCCTTGGAGGAGGACGAAGAATTTATGGCCGTGAAGATGGAAGGGATGAGCACCGTCGTCGAAGTTGTTGACGGAGATGTCTATTGTTCGAATGCCGGTTGTTTCTAAGACAAATTCCTTCTGACGTTCAAATACCTTCTCATTGATGGCGACGGGGTCCTTGACAGACGTGCTCTGTAGTCCACTGTCGAGAAACCGATGTAAGGATGGATGCGTTGCGTTAGCATGCCAAGTTGATTCATTAAAGAACCCCCTTGCCAAGCGCCAATCGCCTATCTCAAAGTTTGCGCGAAGAACGATGACTTCATCCGCTGGAGGTGGAGAAATAACTTCAACGGGTCGAAGAGCGGTGGTATTCAGATCTCGACAGATGACTTCGATTGCATCAGGCCATTCCTTGCTCGTCGGCTCTTGAGAAGATGTCTTCTCGTCCTTGCCGGTATATCGAATGATGGCTCTCGTTTCAGACTGAAGACGTTCATTCTTGTTCTTGAAGCAGTGCGTCACCATTCTAGCTCTCATCCAGAACGTAGTAGCTGTTGTAACGTTTGTCTCGAGGACAACGCTATATCGCTGTGCTGGAAGGACGTTTACCCGATGGATTGGTTCAGGATGGACGTCTGTACCATCGACTTCGGTGACGTAGAATGGATGCTCGTCGAATTGAATCTGAAACTCTGCAAAGGCGCCGACGTTGATGATGCGCAGTCTATGCCGTTTCCCAGCTTCAAGATCAATTGTCGGTATCTCAAGATCCGTGTTATTGCACGCCCAACCCTCAAAGTCCGCACAATCGCGAACATTCCGCCCATTGATGAGGCCATTATCGGGAACAGGCTCGTTGTTTTCCTGATCAGGAGCAAGATACTCCATCAAAAGCTCCGAGGTCAAATTATGGTAATGATCCTGAACCATAACAACTCTATCAGTCGCGTAGTCCATCTTCTGCAGGTCCTTTTCCTTCTTGGAGTGAACAACCATAGGTCCAAGCAATCCATCTGACGCCTGTGCGCTATGATGCGCATGATACCAATACGTTCCATGCTGACCCTTGACGTCAAATTTATAAGTAAAGTTTGAGTTTGGCGCGATGGCGCACTGAGTAATGCCAACGGTTCCATCCATATTGTTCGTGCCATTCTGAAACATGCCGTGGAAATGAATCGCAGTCGCATTAACAGCTTTGTTTTCAACATGGACAATGATAGTGTCACCTTCGTTGCATTCGACAAGAGGTCCGGGATATTGGTTGTTGATGAGGATCATTGGTCTGAAGACGCCATCGGGATTGAGAACGGCGTCGTTGATGGTCCAGAAATATTCTCTTGTTGTTGGAGAGGAGCCAAAGTTCCATGCTGGTGAGAGGGTGTATTCTTTTGTGTCGCGGAGTTGAGGTTTTGAGGGGATGGTTTCTTGGTGTTTGATTGTCTCTGGCGTTGGAGCTGGTTTGCTTGGTTGAGAGGGTTTTGGATGCGTTTCTTTGTGTGTTGAGGGTCGGGCCTGGAGGTTGAGCGTGACTGCAGCCAACAGAAGTATTGATATGAGACCAGCGACAGCGATGAATATTGTCAAGCCCTTGCTTTTTGGCCTTTTGGTCTTCCACGAAGCCTTCTCGACCGCTTGCTCTGTCTTCAAAGCAGCCTCATCACCAAGGAACCATCTCCCCTCACCCTCGCTCTCATCTTCCTTCACCCAAGGCGACTTGATCTCATCCATATTTTCTCACACTCAACGATTAAAGAAAAAGCCCACGTTGTCATGTCGTTCGTTCAAAAGAACAAATCCCAAGTCCGAGATGAACCCTCAATGCATACTCCACCCCACCTAAACAGGGATCATCTTAGCGTGACGTTGAACCCGAGGAACCGGAAGAGTCGGCACGCGAGCAGAACCCTTCTGAACCCCCAAAGACACTCACACGTGCCCTGCCTATGCAGTCCATTGGCGTTACATTCTACCGAGAGCTATTACAAAAGTTCGATATGATTTGCACCAACAACGTTGCGTTGACCGACGGTGGAGAAACGCACGGCACGATATCCGTGCAGTTTGATCTGCATTCCTATATGAAACCCAATAACGCTGCTGCCAATTGAGCGTCGATCTTTAGCTCAAGTGCAAGTTTGTGTTTGTATTCAATCGTTATGCTCTTCCAAACTGCTACCATCTTGGCCGTCGCTGGTCTGGCCCTCGGCCACTCTTATGAGCCTCCCAAGGAGCACAAGCATGAGACTGGCTGGGAGACCAGCTACACTGCCACTGGCACCGCTGAAGTCGCTGCTGCTGCTGCTACAGCCAAGACTAGCAGTCCTACTTCCAAGGTGAAGGGCAAGGCATTTGATCGCATTGCCATCATTTACTTTGAGAATGAGAACTACGAGAAGGCTTTCGGTGACCGTAAGTTTCCCCTCCCTCAATTAATCGAAGGATGAGAACTGACTGGTGTAGCCAACTTCACCTGGCTCCGCAAGAAGGGTATCACTCTAGAGAACTATTTTGGAGTGACCCATCCCTCTGAGCCAAACTACATGGCCGCCATTGCGGGAGATTACTTTGGCATGCAGAACGACGACTTCAACCGCAACCCGCGCAACGTCTCTACTGTGATTGATCTTCTCGAGCACCGCGGTATCTCCTGGGGTCTGTACCAAGAGGACATGCCCTACTCTGGCTTCGAGGGCTTCTCCTGGGTGAACCACCAGAACGGCAAGAATGACTACGTTCGCAAGCATAACCCCGCTGTTCTCCACGACAGCATCGCTACCTCTGAGCAGCGCCTTTCTCAGATCAAGAACCTCTCGCTCGTTGATACTGAGAAGTCTGTCTTCCACAAGGATCTCAAGGAGAACAAGCTTCCTCAGTGGATGTTTATCACTCCTAACATGACCTCTGATGGACACGACACTTCGGTCACCGTTGCTGGTCAGTGGGCTCGTACTTTCCTCGAACCTCTTCTCAAGGACAAGCATTTCATGCAAAACACTCTTGTTCTTGTTACATGGGATGAGAACGAGACCTACGCTCGTCAAAACCACATTCTCGGCATCCTTCTCGGCGACGCAGTCCCCAAGCATCTCGTTGGAACCAGCGACAACAGCTTCTACAACCACTACTCCGAGATCGCCACCGTCTCCGCAAACTGGGGTCTCGACACCCTCGGACGCTGGGATGTCGGCGCCAACGTCTTCAAGCTCGTTGCGCAGAAGACAGGCGACAAGATCCGAAAGTGGAAGTCTCACAAGCTTGACAGCTACTTCTGGAACGCCTCGTATGCTGGTCCTTTCAACACTAACGGTGGAAACAAGGAGTATGTTGCGCCCAACTTGGATCTTGAGCATAGTTTCTCTGGACGCAAGATCTTTGAGCCTATTCGCAAGGAGTGGAAGAAGAGCAAGAACCCTACTTACTACAAGGATACTATTGAGGTTAATGATGGACTTAACCCTCCTAAGGGTTATGAGCCTGCCAAGTCTACCTAGATTACTGTATAGAAACTCGGTGTAATCAGGACAATGGAAAGAGCATCAATTCTATGATATCAGTCTCGATAGAATAAATAGCCAATTACACTCAAACTTCACCTCTGAGATCCTCAATAACGACTCTTCAATAATGTTTCAGTAAATTCGTGGTACTAATTGCCAAGCACATGCCAGATCGCCAAGTCAACGGGCCGAACGATCCATCCATTAGCCTTTTTTGCTTCAGGGATCTTGTGCACTAGGACACCATCTCCCAGGGGCAGACGAATCAAATAGCGCACTTTTGTCAGCGGTCGTTAGCGCGTGGCTGACCTGTAAGATTGCGGCGTTTTACCATGTGCGGTGTAGATCACTTCGCTTGCGGAACTGTTTTGTGCTGCGGTCGGCAATATCATGCCGTGAGCTATCCTGTCTTGTCACCGATGAGATGCATCATGGGATGAATTGGGAAGGCACGTGGAGGGATGTGAAGGACTTATGATTCTGCCCTTTTGAGACTTTCTTCCTTCTTACACCTTCGTCTGTGAACCTGAGGTTTGGAGATTGGCGACATTGTCCAACATGAAGTCATCGCAAAGCCCAGCATTCAAACGTTTTCTATCCGACTTTACGCTCGGTTTCTCAGATGGACTTACAGTACCATTTGCCCTCACGGCTGGGCTCAGTTCTCTCGGAAAGACAGATACCGTCATCACGGGCGGATTAGCAGAGTTGTGCGCCGGCAGCATCAGCATGGGAATCGGAGGATATCTCGCGGCACGAGACGAATGCGCACCTTGCCAACCTAAGTCCAAAGATTTGGAGGAATCGAGGGAGAGTTATGAGAGGAATAGCGAAAGCGACTACATGGTTGAACAGTCCGAGAAAATGCAGATGCAAGCGGAGGAGTTGGTGCGACAACACCTCAAGCCTTTGGATCTACCGAGTTCAACAGTCACCACAATCCTCAACACAATTCAACAAGAACCATCAGATCTACAACGCGTGGTATCACGCCTAAACTCGTTAAAAGATGATCTTTCGCCCTCACAACCAACCCCTCAGTCACCAATCATATCTGGTCTCTCGATATCGCTAGGCTACACCATCGGCGGCATCATTCCCTTATTTCCGTACTTCTTTACCAGCACAGTTGGTCTCGGTCTTCAATGGAGCTCTTGTCTCTGTCTCTTGGTATTATTTGCATTTGGAGCGGGGAAGAGCTACATTCTGCAAACTGGAGATGCGTCAGTGCGTTCGTGGATGATTGAAGGGCTTCAAATGTTAGTCCTGGGTGCTTTAGCTGCAATAGCAGCCGTGGCGTGTGTCACTTGGGTTGGAGCAAGTTAATGGATGCTTATTTTGAGAGTTCAGGCAGAAAAATTCAAGCAGACATGGGCGAATAAGGGGCTGGGCATTTGAGTTTAACCTCCGAATCGTCATCGTTAAAATGCTACGAGGGACAAGTTTATTATACACCGTGAAAGACTAGTGGCCAATAATAATCAAATCAGTTATGTTCCATTTCAAATGCAAGCTTTGATATATCGTGACTCCTAAATCCACTTATGCTTCTTGGAGTAACGACTCGACGAGATCCCGGATCTCCTCTAGGGGTATGATACCATCCACAACGCCATGTAAACGAAAATAAATATGACAATCCATCCTATTCCTCTGTATTCTGACATAAAATTGAGACTCCTCCATACATAGTAAGGTATGCTTGTGGAGCGATCATAGCGTGAATCTTGATATCAGCGTGTGCTTTTCGTCAGCTTTGAATTGAACTTGACGGCTTTTTGTTCTGCTTCATCCCTGAATTTCTCCATGAACCCATTCATATAGACACTTGTGACTCTGGCTGGGATAGCCTCCCAACCAATACGACCAGCACCACATAAGGGACCTTCTGTATCGCTGAGTCGCGTGTAGAACTGGCCAGGGATGGCACGAGTAAAACCCACCGTCGAATCTTCCGCGCAATCATAGGACTCCCATTTGACCTGGATTTGGCCCCTTTCCCAATGATCCAACTTTGCATCAGCTCTCGCCTCATGATTCATTCAAGGACGAGTAGGCTGACTTCACCCAGCGTTTTACTGCGCTTCCCAGCTGCTCCTCTGGTTGAAGCAACCAAGACAGCATGTCCGCCAGCCACAGTACCCAAGTTCTTATGTCTCCCAGTCCTCAAGTAAAGTCATAGGAGGAAGGAAATAAGCCACCAGCCGTTTGACAGGCCACAGACTCTATTATCCAGGGCCTTACAGGTCTTCATCCGCAAAGGGGTCAGTAACATGGGGTGCGGTATCAAGGAAAGCATATTGGACAGGAGAAGCTGATGCCCCCTGATTAGCAAGAGTACCAAGTGCGGCAAGACCCGTGGTGGGGGAGAACTCCGAAGACGGGCGATCAAGAAAAGCCCAAGACCTAGAAGAACTCGGGGAGCCGGAAGATTGGACACCATTGTTGGCCGCTGGGATAGGCTGAGCAATCTACCCAGGCATAAACCCCTCCCAAGAAATCATTCCCCAAGTGTCTTCGTTATGGGGAAACAGAGCAGGGAACGAGGCAGAGGGGACAGGAAGGACAGTATCCCCAGCTTCCATGAGATCTTCCGGGGTGGTTTGGATCATCATGTTGTCCACTTGATCAGCCTGAGTCATCATGCCAACTTGAGGAAACCCCGTGATCGAGTTGTTGACCAAAGAGTTTCGTGCCATAGTATCGAACTGGTTGGCCAAGACTGGTTGGGAAACCGGGGCAGAAGAGGCAGGATCGAAAGGATGGAGAGAAGTGTGACCAAGGGCAGACATGGGATGTTGGAATCTTGTGCCGAAAGAATTACCAACGACACCAGAGCCCAGGAAGGGAGCAGGAAAATGTGGATCTGGGACCGGCATGGGCATCTCAAACCCAAAATCCCAGGAGCCATCCATTCCAAAGGGGACAACAGAGGCAGCATGGCCAGGAGCAGTAAGAGGGAAATCGGGGACAGAAGGGGCAGAAACAGGGAGAGGGACAGCGGGAGTAGGAGAGGCAGGAGCGTATCCCACGCCAGGATAATATGGCTGCTCTAAGAGACGCCGGATGGGCTCAGGTATGCCAGGAGGAAGGGGATCAGGAGGGAAACTAGAACGCCGGGGAAAAGAAGGGGCAGGAGCATGAGGGTTTGCAAGGCTCCCAAGGTTCTGGTACCCGGGGACAGGAAGCTGCGGGTACCCAGCAGCGAAGTTACCTTGCACAGGGTCAGAGGCGGCGCGTTGAAGACAAAAGGCGTGCGCCTCTCGTCGAAAGGCTGCAGCTTCTTCCTCCAGCTCCTTTTCCACTTGGCGTTTCCTCTTCTTTTCCCGTCGCTCAGCGGCCCTGGCTGGGTCGTTCTTGGACCCCTCTGGACGACCAGCACGGCGAATCACCTGCACGTCATCTGTAAAGTTTGTTAGCGATGATTCGTTTACGGAGTTTGTGCCCTAAGGGAGGGCGTGTGCTTACCTTGGTGGCCTGGGGCGTCAATACATGTGGATGTTCGGTGCCCGTCACGGCACTTGGAACATGCAATCTTGTCACCTTGCTCGTCGATTCTCATTGTAGCTGGAGCTATGTTGGATGCAAGAGTGCAAAGGTAGGAAGGAGTATGACCTTTTGATGTTTATTACCGTGGTAAGTGTAACTTGTCGAAAGTTGGACTTGTTTGTCGAATGTGATTAAGTGAAAAGAATGAAGAAAAGAAGACAGAGAAAATAATATGGGATTTTATAGAAGCAAAGAGTAGTAGAAGCTCAAGACATGAGATTCTAAAGAGTACAGTATGAAAGCTTGTCAAATCGTGAGTACACTCCGACGAATGAAGTGATGGAATTCACGAGAGCTTCATTTTGACATCTTGAGGCTAAGGCACATATTTCCTGTCAGAATTTCATTATACTGTGTATTCAAACTGCCTTTCGTCCGGTCTTCGACTCTGATGGAAGGTAATCACGTAGAATCACGGAGTGTTCACTCAAATGGCCTGGTTTGATTCGCCATGAGGGGATGTTCAATGTACTATTCTCTAAAAATAGAGGCACAAGTGAAAAGCATCTTGATGATAAAGATTGAAGAGGCAAAGGCAGTACAAAGTAAACTCACAACTCTTGGACGTGAATTGTGCGCGATTCCTGCTCCCCTGGGTCTCCCCTTTTCATCCACTTACTCGATAAGCTGACTAGCATGGTAGTCTCCTCTATTTTGGGAATCGTTTGAATCCCATAAAAGATATGTTTATTTTAACTGGAACAGCTGGCCACGTCCAGTGCATCTGTGGACTCCCTCCTTGCCGTGCCTGGAAGATGCTCGCTCAGAACGATATTGCCCAATTGGGTGGTACGCAACTATGATTATGCATTAGCACTAGTTGATCTGAGTTTCAAATCAGCAGCACAGTCCGTGAAAAGCTTATATCAAAAGTCACATCTATGCCAATGGCCTCAGGCCGTTGCCCTTTCCGTAGCATTTGATGCCTCATGTTCAGGTCTCGGCTAATTTGTTCCATTCACAAATGATTTTGTGGTCACTTTGGATGTGATTTTTCACTTGTTGTGAAGCTTTGGTGCGTTCGGGCCTTGGGTCAGTCTCAGGCCGCCATTTGTTTGCACGGTGGCGGGCACAATGCCCAAATTCTAGAAACACCCCCGGAGCCGGAGTGGTGAGGGACTGTTGAAGGCCCAGCTTGGCCAAGTCACGATTGACAAGTTCAAGATCCCTGGCCAGGATCCATGGGGAATTCCTTTCTCCAATTCAAGTGACGAGGTTCGTCTCTTAACGACACAGAGTACCAAGGGATAGAATAAGGAACATTATTTTTTATATCAAAATCTATCCCATTTTCATAATAGACATGGTAGCAAGGGCTTCTTACAGATCATCTATGGCCTAACTATGTTATGAGAACATTGGTTCCTGAGAGAGCTGAGGCAACCATTACGCTGTACTTAAACGGCCATCCTGGAAATTGTCCTGTTTTCTCTCATACCCACTCACGATCGTTGACTTCTGTACCATGTTTTGCCTGGCTGTCAGGGAAATCACAGTCTCAGGGGCGCTCAATCGTGAAGCCTCGCTGAGATAAGAAGCAACACAGACACCTTTGTGGTGAGCCCTCAAAAAAGGGCTCAAGGAGGGTGCTGCCCTGTTCCATTACATCGACATTTTGCATTCATTAGCACTAACCTAAAAAGAGGGACCATGTACTGCGAGGTTCCTTTTCCTTCTATTATGCTCGATTCCTTTCTCTCCTGAGGTTTACACGCTCCGTGTTATGATTTAACCTTGATTCACATGTTCCAAATATCTTTTTGCTTGCACACTCCGATTCAACTTTGAAGTTGGGTTGGCTGATGGCTTGGAGAGACTCAGCGTGCAGTTTGGTTCGAGCTGTGGTTCATATGGATGTAGTTGGCTGGGAGAAACTCAATCGGACAGGTTCAAACTTCATCGTGGGGCTCCACGTATTTTCTCCAGTCACAGAGGGGCAAAACCTTAATTCATCTGTGTCGACTGCCTAAAGTGTAAACATCAAGCCTAATCCTGTGCATTACGAGACCTGCCATCCCCAATCCTAACCCTTCATTACTGATTACCTATCTATACAAGAATTGTGCAAATACGTAGAGTTGTTCCGAGCCAGAACTTTACATAACGAGGGCAGCAGCAACACCGGCCAGAGACAGAGCACCAAACACACGCGTGAAAGAAGACGAGGCACCAGATGTGTTAACGGGCGTAGCTTCACCAGATGTCTGAGATCCACTAGCATCGCTTCCCGAAGCCTTAGTCTTGGTGGCGTCGCTAGCAGTTGCAGTGGCGCTCGCGTGTTTAGCGTTGAGTAGTTCCTGACCAGCAGTGATAGAAACAGCACCGTAATCGAATGTTCTAAACCCGTAATCCTCAAGATCTTCAGTGTTGGTGAGAGTCGCGGTGGGATGGCCATCATCGTTGCCGCCAACGTTGATAGTGGTGCACTTTTGCGCGACGGTACGCGACATTTCGCAGTGCACGGAGAATCTCCAGTCATCCTCCTTGTCGCCGGGCATGGTGATGAAGAGATCAAAGTCGCCTGTGCTGGCGGCACCAGGGGGAAGGGTCTTGCTCATGTAGGGTCCAATGATGTACGTGTTGTTGTAGACACCGCAGTCGTCCATGGTATGGAACTCTTCGCTCTCGGGGTCAACGTAGGGGCAGTTGAGAACGTATGTTGTATGATCCGCGTCTGCGCCGAGGACTTCGGCGACGAGAGTCGTTGACGCGCCCGCCCCGGCAAAGATGGGGAGAGAGGTGACGAGAGCAGAAGACATTTTGAATACTGATAACGAGTGTATGAAGTCAAGTATTTTGTGGCTGAAAATGAGCGAATGAATGAACGAAGAGATGTTGAAGAAGGGAAAATCACGGTGGGAAATTGGGAAAGGAGAGGGAACAAAATGGGAATAGCGATAGGGGACTAGCCAGGCAGGAGCCCAATCATTCAGTGGGTTAACCTCGATGGAGCTAGGCCCCCCGTAGCGAGATTTACAGGACATCCACTAAAGGCGGCCAATTAAATGACCCAGATTTGATCAACGCCGGGGATGATGCCCCGTAGGGCAGCGCATGAAATGGTGAGTGTTTCACTATTGATAGGAACAGAGTTTGGTGTTTGAACGCTGGATCCAATGGACTTACACCGACATGGCTGTTGATAAACCTTCAACCCCATCATACGGCCATTTCCTGGGGGACACAAAGTTCCGGAGAGATCCAGTGACTTAACTAAATTCGTTGTAATTTAGTGATGACATTTGAGAAAGCGGTATGCGCAGAAACAAAGAACCGCGCTGAGGGTTCTGAGTATGAAGGAAATTTCAGTAACGAGAAGGCGCGATAAGCTTATTTAGGCGGGGGAAGATGAACTGCGTTAAGATAAGACAAAATTGGATACCTGAAGATGATTGGAGCTCCAGTTGAAGAGCAGATCCGAGCTTCAGCGTCCGGTGAATCGCGATCATCCATGAACAACTGACTGGGTCACGGCTGATTTCGATCATAGGCCGAATTCTGAAACATATTCTTATCAAACTTGATCGGTCTGGTGGTCTAGTGGTATGATTCTCGCTTAGGGAAAACCCTATAGCTTAGCTTGCGAGAGGTCCCGGGTTCAATCCCCGGCCAGACCCTATTCTTTTGCTTTTTTATTTAAATAGAAATTGCCCGTCTCTTTTTGTCTGAACTGTCTCGTCTTTCCGTCCGTCTGATTCTATCCACTTGAAAATTCGTAACACTATACATAGTGTTCCCTATTTCTTGTCCTGCGATTTAAACTCTCGTTATTTCGGTTCATGCCGATATGGCCTATATATCCACGCTCTTCGCCATATCCTCCCATTCCTGGCAAATTTCCAGTGTCTCCTCGCACTTGGTCTTCACTCTCGACCAACTATCCGAACCCAAAGGCACCCTCAAAGGCACCTCCTTGCCCTCTGCAAAACCTGTTCCCCTAACTAGCTCAATCATCCTAGCAACAGCCTTCTCGGGATCTCCCGGCGAACTTTCCGTCAAAGTCGCCTCAGCCTGTCTTACTGCTTCATTAAACTGAGCATACTCTGGAACACGAGCCTCGACATGCTGGATCTTGTTGAAAACCGGGGTGCGGCAGTATCCTGGCTCGACGATGAGGACTTTCAGACCTCGAGCGAAGATGGCGAGTTCTTTGGATAGACACTCGACGGCGCCTGAGGGTGTTAGTCGGTCAAGGTTTGGAGAGCGGAAAGCTCAAGTTGACTTACCTTCTAGAGCGTACTTGCTAGCGCAGTATCCTGATGCACTGGGATCAGCGTGCCATCCAGCTTGAGATCCGACGAAAAGCAAAGTTCCGGATCCCTTCTTCCTCAAGTACGGCAAGACGGCGCGGGTGATATTCATAGGTCCGTGAAAGTTGACCTGGAATGACTTTTCCATATCTTCTTGACTATTCTATCATCAGCTGCTTTCATGATAGCTTACAATCCATGTTACTCACGTCAGCTCTTCTACTGCCCCACTGAGGATATACCCCGCGTTGTTGACGACAACATCGATTCCATTGTAGATACTCCAAGCCTCCTCGACCTTGGACTTGATGTCCTCGGGAGAGGATGAAACATCGAGGTCTAGAATAGCTGCGCCAGTTTCTTTGAGGTGTGAGAGCTTTGTATCGGCGTTGCGACCAGTGGCTATGACGTTATCGCCTGCAGATCGAAGTTGACGAACGAGGGCTTCGCCGAACCCGCTGGAGCAGCCGGTGATGAACCAGGTTAACCCCATGATGTTAGAAGTATATGTCTTTGGCTTTCAAAGGATCGCAGAGCAATCTAACGATAAGAAGCGTAAGGATCACGTTTTATACTTGCGGTGAGAACCAGGTTCAGGATCCTCCGTAGTGGATTGAGTCAGCATCAGTGGGACCAGTCTGACAGCTAACGTTAGTTAATCGTGGCCATGTTGGCTCTTGTATGGCAGTGTCACCTGAACATGGTGGGATCAGTCCCTGGGTTATCGGCTGGTCCATTATTCTCAAATCACAATCAGGAATTAGATTATATCTGAGCTAGAGGTCCCTTTCAAGCAAAGAAACAGTTATCCGCCATTCTTATAGGTCCCCTTTGCTACTTGTTCCCCGTAAACCAAGTCGATGGCATCACCACGGGTTTACACCTTGAACTCCAATAACCTTCCCAACATCTTCATCTTTCTCACCCTTGATAACACGCGCGATTCGCTCCCCTCCCTCCGCCGGCTCAGCTGCTCCTCGCTGCTTGAGAGACTCGGCATCACTGGTGAAGTTTGTCGCACACAACCCCGGATCCGCCCCAAATACCAAGAAACCCTCTGATTTAAGCCGAATGTTGTACATTGTCATAAGCATGTTCAGTCCAGCTTTACTAGTCCGGTATTCCGTTGCACCAGCGCTATGAAGCGGAGATTCAGGGTTGGATGTATGGGTGATGGATCCAGTGCTTGAAGTGACAAAGATGAGACGAGGAGGTTTATGCTCCGACTTGCGAAGAAGAGGGAGAAACGCTTCGGTGACGCTTAGTGCACCAACGAGATTTGTCTCGAGAACCTTGCGGAAAGCTTCGCGCGTTGGAGGGCTAGCCATTGAGATGATACCAGCGTTGTTGACCAGAATATCCAATCTGCCCCATTCAGAGGCTAGAGTTTGAGCAGCAGCATCGACGGAGTTGTCATCCGTAACATCAATCTGGATGCTGGAGACTGTTCCTTTGATGTCGTCGAGTGACTGGAGCGACCGAGCTGCTATCTCCCCCTTGGCTTCATCTCGACTGCCAATAATGACATGGTATTTGACGGAAGATAGAACTAGATTCTTGGCTGTTTCGAAGCCGACGCCTTGATTGGCGCCTAGTTGGGTATCTCAATGGAGAGTCTGCGAAGCTGCGTGTGCATCAACTCACCGGTAATAAGGACCAGCTGCTTGTATTTGGACATATTGCATCAGATACTATATGAGCTTTGGTGGCAAATTTGAAGGTTCAAGGGGATATTTGACGAAACAAGTGGTATATGTAGCAGTGCACTTGTGCCATCTATTCATGTCGCTACTGACGGACTTAAGGCAAGCTCTAGCTTAAAATCCGCCCACGGACATCTCACATCGGAACGCCCGGAGATACCTCCACGGAGATATCAAGGTGAGCTTATTGGCCAATCGTATCTTTCTCCTCAGGGTTCAGCTCCTTCAGGATTTATTCAGACAGGATTTATCTTATCCTTTGGTGCTGGACGCATGGATAGTTGCCGTATCCCGAATTCAAGCCGCCATTTTGATGCATTTCATTCAAGGGATCTCTATGAGCGGTCACTTGAAAGGATTTGGGCGTTCATAGAATAGAAGGTTACATAGAATTTTGTGGGAAATCGAGGTCATTGAGAGAGTTTGAAATTTTGTGTACAGGTCTTGTTCCAAAGCCTTCGACTTGCATGCTTGACCAAGTAATATCTTCAAGTTCCTCACAGATCGTAACTAGGAATTAATATGTGAACTGTTCTTTATCGTTGCTATAATTCGTTACCATGCTCCATCTACCTTGCAGTCTTGCAGTAGAGTATCTCATGGAGACTGAAGTTGGCTGTAGCCATCAACTGTTATACCCTGAACTGTGTTCCGCAACATGTTCATTGCAGGGTGACCAAGTCTGACTCTTGATTGGATATGCAGCGGCCCGGCTTTCATCCGCTGGGAGGCTGAACCAATAGCGAAATTCTAGGAATGGTGCCTAACCAACATGCTCTCCCCTCATCATCAAATGTAGACCTTTCAAGATGCAAAGCTCGCCGCCTACGATCTTCGTTGACTCTCTCCCCAAGGGCTCTAGTGTTACATTCAAAGACTCTACGTTCTTCACACATAATGGGCCTGGGGCAACTTTTCCATCTGCTGATCAAGTTCGAGTCAAGAGTGAAGCTGGCGATCACGTCCTTGATAGAAAGAATACTGTTATCTTCGAGTCACTTGGTTTGGTCGTCAAATTTGGCAAAGAGCCTCGTGTCACTGTTGTGGAAGGCCAGTGCCTTTGGTGGTTACGTCGACATCTTCCAAGCGTCCCTGTGCCCGAGATGTACGGCTGGACCGAAGATGGAGGAGAAGTATTTTTGTATATGCAGTTGGTTGAAGGTGTGACCTTGGAGAATATATGGGAATTTTTGAATAAAGAGGATAAAACTGGGATTTGCGATCAATTGCGAGACATGGTAGTTGACCTACGTCAAGTAAAACGTAACTCAAATGATGAGTTTCTCGGTACGTGAGAGTACGACTGCCGTACAAATGATGATGCTGATCAGTCGTCAGGACAAATCAACCGCGGGCCGCTACAGGATGTTGTATTTGCCGATGGAATCCGACCAAGAGCAGGGACCATTCTCGTCCGTGAAAGGATTCCATGACTGGTTTTCTTTCTTGTTGAACCGGCTAGCTGCAAGTGGTTCCCACTGGGAAGGACATGAGCTCGAGGATATACCCGATCCGTATCGCCAGTTACTACATGACGATCCGGGAGTCGTTTTCACTCATGCTGATCTTCACCAGAGCAACATAATGGTCTCGGAAGGCTGGCCCTGTCGTATTGTCGCTATCATAGACTGGCACCAGTCGGGATGGTATCCAGACTACTGGGAGTTTTACAAGGCTGAGTATACCAACCACTGGGAATCCGAGTGGGTGCAGAAGTACATCCCGATGTTCTTGAACGAACCCAGAGAAACGTTTCTTGAGGGGATTAATAGCTACGCAGCCTCATGGGGTTCTATGTAGCCTCGAGAACAATTATTACCAGAAAGCGAAATGGGATTTAAGATTGGAAACAATCTCGTCAGAAAGACAATGGTACCGCACTTCTCGGGGGCTTCAGAGAGTACTTGACGCGACTGGTAAAAAGAATACCACGGTCTTAGGCCATTTAAAAAGGGCAAAAAACATACAACAGCGGGGATTCGCTGGTCGTCACCGACCCAACTACTGATCCGCCCCTTACAGGCTTGACTATGGGAGAGCGGACGGGATCCCGTATTTTCCTGCAGGTATGGTCGTATGTGCTTGGATGAGATCGAGATTGGGTATAAGTACGTTATTCAGACATGGCCTCACAGGAGGGTGTTGTCTTTTAATTAGTGGTTATATTAGATGCTCAAACAAGGTTCACTTTGTTATTATCTAAAGCACGTTGAAGTAGTTCACTATGTCATCTGTTATAACTAAAAGACAGCATCATAAGTAAGAATCTAGTTCACCTTGGAATCTGATTATCCTGCATCTGAAGTGGGAGCAGACGTGTTCCCTGCCATGTGTAGTGTCTAAGTTGTGAGCCAGATGTGTCATTTGCAGTCGAGACTTGCGGCTGAGAGCTTATATTAGCACGGAGAACTTAGTATTACCTGCAACAAATAGAGGCAACAACATACAGTTAAGATAAAGCATAGTTAATACCCGTTGCTACCTTATTTCATATATGCATCCTTGACTTGCCCCCACCCAATATTCAATGCTGGCTTCAAGAACGCTCTTATCCCTGTTTTGACAATCTGCGTATTTAGACCTGCCCAAGGATTAGTGGGCTTTGGTTCTAAAACTTGCCTAATCCTGGCGAACGCCCTTAGTTTGAAGCTGCCCTCGAACTTGTTAATGCCTGGTAGCTTGTTAGGTCCAGTGCTGCGCTTTAGGCTCCCCATCCTGTCGGTAGCTGCGCCGATAGCGCCGGCTATCGCAGCACCAGTAAGGAAGCTCTGGGCGGCGCCTTCAAAGAGGTCGTGGTGCGTGCCGTAGAAGACATTCTCAACTCCACGGTCGGCGGCTTGCTTGAGGACATTGCCAGCTCCGCCGGCAACGGCACGAACAGCAAGGCGAGCAGCGGCGCTGGCCATTCGGGCAGGGGCTGCTACAGCGCCTGCGGCTTGTACACTGGTGCGAGCTTTGGAACGCCTCCGTCCATTGTCCATAACAGCCAATCACCCATCCCATTTCCATTGAGATCAGCTGCCGTCACTTGGATATTATCGCCTGGAAGGTTTGAACCTATTTCATGGCAGGTCGCATTGCTCAATTGTCCGTCACTCCGACCGTCAACAGTTACACAAACATACGCCCGGGAGAACTTGGCACGGTAGACATAACTGAGACTGGGGTAGTTGGAGCCGTTGAGGTTTGTGACATGGAACTGTCCAAAGTCTGTACTTTTCATTGGAAGCGGCGCAATGACCTCTCTGGTAATGCTCGACAGTCTCGCCTTGAACGCCCCGTAGCCGTCTCCCAAGAAGGTCTTCACAGTCAGGTGCATACGGCTTTGCCTGTACTCTGCAGTGGTCAGGGCGCATGTGATAAAGCAGAAATGGGATGTAGAGAATAAGCGAGCCGTGAATCTCTGGCTACGGTTTCAGTATAATGAAGGAATTCCGACACCGCGTTGGATGCTCTCCAAATTGGCGTAAATGTGATAATTGCAATGGAACTGATCGGTCAATACAGGTAGATATGAAGACGTGCTCCATGCGCCACTCACTGAACACCATCGGCTCATAAACCCGGTGTCAAAGACCTCTTTCGTAGAGAACGTCAAGGTTCTTTACCAGTCTCGCCACTCCACTCATGCATCTATCAAGTTGATCTCGCAGATAGAAGGATTGCCCAGGTATTCACGAAGTTTATGATACGCCTGAGACTTATCCCCATGGAGAAACGCGTCGAACTGACACCCAGCCACGAATAATACTTTGTGGAGATCGCTGTGCCTTTCGAGTAGTTGAGATAGGGTGTCGGGGATTTTTTCTGCAGAGTCAAAGTCATGGCGGCGCCTGGCCTTCTGCCATTGTTGTTCGGTCCGAGGGATAGCTTTGTCCAGCTAAGCCCAATTATTGTTGTGATCTCTTTTACGCGGCTTTGATGGTGTTTTTTCTAGCCGGAACTTGAACTGGTCAAACATGCCGCTCATGCCGTGGAAAGTGCCTGATATGATGCGAAGGGAAAGTTGTTTACCCCCGAAAACAAGGCGGTCATAGCCCCCGCGTCGGGACTTGGCCAACAGGACATAACCTTCGGGGGTTGGGCAGGGGCCAAAGGTTGGTCTCCTCAGCCACAACGAGAGGCAAGACTATATCAATACGATTTCATTAAATTTTTTCCTTGAAAGGAAATAAGGACACTTTGTGTGAAATGCACGACCGGAATCAGATTGAGACCAGTTATGACGTGGATGGAAGACAGTATAAACCGAAGGCGGAAGTCATAATAGTAACGCGATGTTCATATATCTCCTCCGTGAAGTCATTGTTGAAGTCCAGGGTACTGGTGTTCCTGATGCACCAGCGCGACCTCGGCTGATGGGCGTCTTACTGAACTCAATTGGTATCCGTCGGCGGGTTTAGCTCAGTTGGGAGAGCGTCAGACTGAAGTTAAACTTCAATCAATTGATATCTGAAGGTCATGTGTTCGATCCACATAAACCGCAACTTCTTCTTTTTGCATGCGACTGCTCTCTTTCACTCTAGTTTTCACTCTAATTTTTTTTCGAATAGTTGAGCGTCGCTTTCGTAGTCACGTCGCTAGGTCTGTGGTTCCTTAGGTGAATGTTTCTTCTGTGAAATTGCTATACATATTTGATTCACTCAACTTCACATTGCGGTTACCAAAGTCCGTAAGACTCAACAAGTCCGAAGCTGTTTTATGCCAGAAGAATTGCAAAATATCGATGATACAAATTCGTTATGTAATACACATTCACCGTATTGAAGTAAATACGGGTCAGTGGCCTCGCCCTTAGCTTCTGCTCTCTGCTCAGTACTCCTCCCCCAACTCCTCGCTCTCAATCACATCATCAATCTTCATGAAACCCCATATCTTAAGATCTTATCCGAAAAGCATCAGTTGGCGCGCAACTTCTTCCAAAGCTTATGCATGCGCTCAGCTTGTCCAGGAGTAAACCTCTTGGGACCGCATTCACTGCACCTCGTTAGTCCTATCTCCAGTCTCGAGAAATAAACAACTTACGGCTCAACATAGTCCATGAAGTTATCAGTAGGATCAAAACCAGGCTTATCAGGACAGCTGTTGCGATCAGGTGGAGGGCACACTCCGTATTCCGGAGGCGACGCCTCATAAGGAGTATCATCAACATAGTCACCCGGCTCTTCGCAGCCATTCTCAAAGGTATGCTCCAGACCAAGCCAGTGCCCAACCTCATGAACGGTCACGAAGTTAAATTTGGGAGGTGCCTCGCCAGGGTTGTCGGGCCTCATGATGCAGCCATCGAAGAGGATATCGTCCTTGGTGGGGTTGGGAACTGGGAGCTCGCACTTTCCACCAGGGGGCATATCTGCGATGAAGAACAGATTAAGATCCTTGTAGGTTCCTTGCCTAAGTGCAGCTCGGAGCTCCTCTTCGGCTTCACCCCTCCCTGGACTGATGGGATAAGCCCAGTCATAATTGACGGTTCTGGTGGTGTTCATCAGCTTGAACGAGAAATTCCAGGGCTTGAACTTCTGGTTGAGAAGGTTCATCTGATCCTTGACTGTAGCTTGCTGGGAAGAGTTAGTACAGTAGCCGCAAAGGTTTCTTTGAGACGTACGCTAAGGTAGTTGTCTTCTTCCTTCTTGCTTGCTGCGAGGATATGGACGTAGGTCTTGACCTCTACATTCTTATGTTGTCCTCGGATTTCGAGATGCTCATTTGCAAGGTCCTTTGAAATAGCTTTCAAGCCGCTGCTGGACCCCGAGGTACCGCAGTCAAAGCCAGCGGCTGACACAGAGTTGGCCAAGAGGCCGAGAGCAAGAGCAGATTGAAGATGCATACTGAGTGAGTGAGGATAGACAACGCAGCGAATATCTCAAGATAAGAGGCGCTAAAGGTACCACATCTTGCTATTATATATATATATATGGGTTTTTCGTATTGCCAGATTGCGATTGAGACCTTCGAATCCTTTGCAATCCTTCACACACTGCGCCGCATTCGCCTATACTGGTCGGATCCTTGGCGGTACCCCTCACGAGGTCGAAACACGAGGTCGAACCATGTTAGCGTCACTTTAAAAACGATTGAATAGGAAATAAGAATCTTGTTCCAGGGGGTTTTGGAGACACAAGCAGGCTGACACCATCCCCATTGGCTGGTTGAACGCGTGAGGATCGCGGGGTTACGTGGACTTTCTCTGTCCTAGGCTGAGAATCAGGCAAAAGACAGACACTTGAAGGATTAGAATCGTAATACTCGGACTTTAATAACCCGTTTATCTTATGCGGTGAATAAAAGACTATTCTGAATCTGCTTAGGACGCGCGGTCTTTACATTGTCTGGCTGGTGCTGGCAGCAATCATGATTATAGGCTTCCACAATGAAGTGAGGAGCCAATGCGTGATAACGCAGTGCAACGGATAGGTGACAGAGCATGGTGGGTCTCGTATAGTTTGTTACAATAATGTATCGCCAGTAACTGGAAATGAGAGTTTACTGTCAAAATCTCAGCAAAGTGTCATTTTAGGCTAATACCCTTAGATGGCTGTTTACCAGGATCTTGAGCCTCTGAGGCAAGGCAAACTTACGACACTTGGCCGATGTGGATAGGTGAGACACGAGTTGCCCTACGATTCTATGTGGCATTGAGGGATACACGCCCTTCTATAATGTTTCTCGATCTGGATAGGCGAGTTTAAGGTTGAAGGTTAACCTTAAACTCTTAAGACCTGGAGACGAGTTTGGGACTTACCAGGGCGAGACTTGTTGGTAATTCACCAATATCGTATAATACCTTGTCCCCCATGTTACAAAAGATAAGGTTTCCCCCTACACAGCGGTAAGAAACGATATGTTTGCGAACATCATGTCATCACATGAGGCGAATTGTGCGTGATATCTCGGGGCAATACATCGAACTGGCGGTGCTGAGATGTCTGCTTTTGCGTTCAGGCCTGGAGCTTACTTCATCCCTCAGCCATATTGATGTAGTGGGTAGCTAATGTGGATTGAAGGTCAGGATTTGGATTCATGTGTACCACCACATAGGCCAATGGCAAGATTGCAAGAGTCATAGATAAAACTCCCTTTTCTATGCCATGCCTTGTGATAACAGTTTTAGCCTTTCGTGAAGGACATAAAACGAACCACGCCTACCTCGCTCTATGCTACACTGTTCACTCCAACAATAATCCTCCGAAGTACGCAGCACGTACTTAAGCGAACGTCCTATTCTCATCATGGATCCTTCCCAAGTATCCTCCGCAAACGGAGACTTGAAAAGATTCACGTGCTTTTCAAGGCTTCCTCTCGAGATTCGCGAAATGATATGGGAATGCCTAATCTCTGTACAACGACACCTGAGGATAGAAGGCCGCTTGGGAAAACTCACCAAGATTGGGTCTTTCTCAATATGTCGGGAGTTGTTTCTCTCTCAAGTCTGCTCTGAGAGTCGACAAGTCCTTTCTCGTATTATCGCGCACCAGACCGCGACAGATGGCGATGGGGCTTCCATTAATCGACATTTCGGCACTGTTCTTATTACAACATTTGATTCACCCGTACTGGAGATCTCTTCTTCCCTGACGACCGATATTGATTGTATTGCTATACCACGACCCGTTGGAGGAGAGTTGCAAAAGCTCCAGCTAGCTCTACAAAAGGGGGTAGCTGCTGGTAGTCGACAGATGAAATCCATCTACCTTGGGATTTCATCATACCTCCAGGACCAGTACTTACTCAGACCAGGGAATCACCCCATGACGCCATCCGCTGATTTCAAAGCCATGACCGACGACGATGATGTATTACTCCCAGGCCTTGATTATCAGAAATTATTCGTTACAGGCAACAGATCATCCAGGGCAGAAAATGACTTCCTATTCTATATCTACTCATGCTGGGCTTATGATCAGACTGCACAAGAGCTACGCTCGACCTGGGAGAGACTTACTTCGAAGAACGAAATCGCGGCACCTGTGTTAGAACCAGCCCTAATCTTGACCCGTGCAGCCAGAGGGCATTAAGCTAACTAGTATGGCGAAATAAAATATCACTGGTGAAGATCAGCGGCCCATCAAACGGCTTGACCCTTCTCTGTGAAAAGCAACCTAATGGAGTGTTGGATTGACTGGGCCTGAGCCAGATTGATAGAGGCTGGCAGAAACATGATGCTAGTGGAGAGCTCTTGGGCGCAAAGAGAATGGTCAACGAAGACAGAGGCCGATGCCAAAGAGAGCAAGCCAGCAATGCCACAATACTATTATAACGTCATTCACTATACCGGTTACACGACAAGTAACAGAAATATTCAGTATATCAAATTAGTACATGGACTTGAAAGTTCTACATGGTTGGAAAACATCATGGCACGGAATCAATGTATGGCACTCAGAATATTGATTCTGGTGCTATCCTGCCTGTCAATGTTAGATGTAATGATTATCCTGTCTGGAGGCTATCGTGTTGAGGATGCTAGCTAGAACAAGAGAAAAGAAAACCCTTGAAGGGCAATAGCTGATATCATGTTGCTATGCGTCTTGCTCCCCTCAACCCATTAACTCATTAGACAAGCTACACTTTATTAAAAGCTCAGCTCTTGAAGAGCATGTTTAAAGCCTGGAATAGATCTACGATCTTAGATCAAGCCATTTGCGGCCAAGTCGCACTATAACCGGCCAGGAAGCCACATTCCAGGTCCAAAAATCGCCCCCAAGCACGGAATTCCGGGAATCCACTACATCACTCTTAAAATCACCAGTAAGAACCTACCAAATCCAGTGCTGACCCGGAAATTAAGGGCCCGCTACTTGCCTGCGCCACGCCCGTTTTGTTTCGAGACCGTTAGTGCTTATATACAATGGATCCGAGAAATGAAGCATAACGACCTTTATTACTTCGCAAAAGTCTCAAACAGACCAAAATCCTGAGACAGGAAATACAAATAGCTCAGCCACAGAGGTTCGGCCCGCTAGAAATGAACAGGACCTTAGCTCAGACACCGGCCATGCTGTCTGGTATGTTGAGAAAGTTAAGTCTACAGGGGGCCCCTGGAATGCTCAGCCTTGATGTCCACCGCTAAACCAGGACCGACATTAGACATTCCTCTCAGTACGGTCTAGACGGAAATCCTATGATCCTTCGAATTCATGGGTGTGGTATATAATAAGCGTGCCAAGTCGCGATGGACTCAGGCCAAGATATTCCTTAGACTTCACCATGCATATCGCGTCCTACGTCTCCGTCGCGTTCACAGTGCTTGGCTTGGCGGCTGCCTCGCCTAAGGGATGCACTACCAAGCGATCCCCAGAGCCAAAGTTGGAGAACGGTCATTACATCGTTGACCGCGCGACAAAGTTCGCCAACAAGAAGGTTTGGACCTTCAATGGCAAGAGTCTTCCTGAGGGTCTTTACTCAAGCGATTATCCCGTTGGAAAGACCCATGTTTTCACACCATCTGGGGTCAAAGTCCGCAATGGATATCTTGAGTTGACGGTCCCTGGCGGCCAGAAGTCCAAGCCCTACAAGGCTGCTGAGGTTGCGACTGAGATTGAGAACATCAAGTACGCTTCTGTCCGAACAACAGCTATTCTGAGCGAGCCTGCAGGTGTTTGCAACGGTACGTTCTTCTTATCATCTCAGTTGCGATATAATAACAGTTTCAGGGATGTTCTTCTACCAATCTGACAGCCAGGAGACCGACATCGAGTGGCTCTCCGACCCCAAGTCCGAGTCCAACTACGACGGCATTCGTAGACTGTGGTTCACGAACCAAGACAACGACGGCGACGGCGAGCCATCTCACAAGCCTGTCCTTCCTCCCTCAAACCCTACTACTACCGAGCACGAGTACCGAATTGACTGGACCAAGGGTCTTGTTCAGTTTTATGTTGATGGTGTTAAGCAGTGGTCTACCAAGAAGGATGTTCCCAACGTGCCTGGACCTTGGATCTGGAATAACTGGTCCAATGGTGATAAGGGTTGGAGCGCTGGACCTCCTAAGGAGAATGCTGTGTTCAAGATCAAGAAGATTGAGATGTACTACAACACTGCTTAGAAGGTGTTTGGATAGGTGCTGGGTTGGTAAAGTGTTTTAGATCTTGTATGATATTTGCATTTGGGTTGGTTGCATCGGATATGGAGAAAACAACACAATAGAGTCAAGATATAATGCTGTCTGGAGAAGACTAAGTTCTCTGTGCTGATATAAGCTCTCAGCCACAAGTCTCAACTGCAAATAACACATCTGGCTCACAACTTAGACATTATACCACAATGCCTGACCAGTTGCTACAGCATAAAGCTGATATCATGAAAACCTAAAAGATGACTCATTTGACCGCCCTCACAGGTATAAGAAGCTCTGATGCGTCCCCCGTCTGCAGAAGACTAATTGTCTCTTCATTTGTTGTCCTTCTCCTTCAGACTGTATCTTACTAATGAGCAAGCGCGACGCCTTAGTGTTCTTCGAATGGAAATTAAATCCGCTTAGGTACAGCCTTTCAGCATTTGATGTATCTTAGTTCTGAGCCATGTATGAGTCGAACTTAGCCGATTACTGAAGGGTTGAATTTGAAATGCCTGGCGATGGTATAACTTCCATATCATCGGGTTATTTCTCTATTTCCCTGGCCAAGCCCGAAAGAGGTATTTCTCTGGGACTGGGTAGAAGAAATTTCTTTTTAGATAGGTTCATAGGAGGAATTTGCGATACGTCACTTGTTACAATATTGAGGGGTATATCAAGGCACTATCAGCCTTTCTGTGGAATAACATAAACTTCGTAAGTCATTCAAGTATCTCTATCTCGCAATTTCCGCGCATCAAAACGAGATACTATTCCGCTGCCGGGCTACTCTCCTTCGGCCTCTCAGGCTTCTGCCCATAGACACTGAACCTACACCTCATTAGCTTCCCAACTCACATAGCACACAACATCAGACTTACACATGACCGAATGCCTGCGTCTTAGGATTCATAAGAACCTTTCTCATCTCCGCCGCAAAGAGCTGCATCTCTTCAGGCGACCACTTAAGAATCTCACAAAGCGGCAACTTGACAAAACCATCGAGGGCCTGACTAAATGACAGTCCCACGAAAGTTCCGAGTTCTTTCTTCTTCTTGTCCTTCGGCCAGCGTCCAATGGGGATTTTGTGCGTTTGAGGAGTTACGGATACGAAGCCTGCGTCTTTGGCGAGGGTTGAGAGTTTGCCGTTTGAGAAGTCGAATGTGCAGCCGATTGTTTCGCCGACTTGGGTGAAGATTTTTGCCCAGCGTGTGAAGATACTAAGATTTATTAGAAGTGGTGGCAAAGAGGAAGGTGATGAATGCATACTGCTCGTCGTCAACTTTGATCTCGGGGTTCTGAGAGAGCATTTGGAGATCAGGCTCAATATGCTGGAACCAACCACCTGGCTTGAGAGCCTTGTACATCTGACTGTACAACCTATCCCAGTCACCAATAGTACCCTGAAGATATCGGATATGAATAAAGTCAAAGGACTCGGGTTCAAAAGTCCATTCAAGTTGAGCATCATCGATTTGAAACTCAACATTTGGAGGGACAAAGCTTGGTTGGGTTGGAGTGATGTCTGTTGCAATGACATTGGCTGATGGATATTCGTCTGCTACGTTTATGGCCCAGATCCCGGTTCCTGTACCGATGTCCAGGATTTTCTAGACCGCATGAGGATGGGAGTCTATGGTGATGAAGAGACGTACCTGAGGGTTGTCGCCGATGGGAGGAAGGAAGAGTTTGTCGTCGAGCATCAATGTCAACCAATGATGGCTGAGATGGTTAGCCAACATCTCTACTCAAGGTTCCTGGCGATGGACTTACATGAGATCAAGTGCTTCGAGTTGTTTTTCGTCGTTGGGAGCCCTGTTTCTTTAGCGGTGCTCACTCTCATCACGAAATGTCTTACCAATGCTTTCCATATTTGGGATTGGCATAAGTTCTTCCCTGAAAGTACTTATTCTCGAAAATACTCGACGTAATCGAGGCCGTTGACTCCGTTTCGCTACACCGTCAGCTTAATCCCAACACATGTCTCCATCAACATACCTATCAGCACTAAAGTTACTCTCAGTGTCGTTCCCCACATCCAACGCAGGTTCCTACCAAGATTAGCACTCGTCGATCGCATCACAGTAAGTAACATACAGCTTCAATTTGAGCCGTCATCTTTTCGTTTTGTTTTACTCCTCAGCACAAAGAGATAAAATAAACTCACGCATGCGGGGTCGGTGGTATCTTTATGGCTTTATTGACTAGGCTTGGGGGGTTACATGACATATCAAATTGCTTCTGTGCCGCAGGCGCTGAAATGCATGAACGGAGGACGCTATCCAGTGATGGGAAAGTGACAGGCGGGGCTAGTTGCATTGCAGATGGGGGTTCACGGGAGTGTTTGTCTCTGTTATGTTTGTCGCAAGGGGCATTATGCAAGTAATCATGAATTGGCGAGTACTACCTGCATTTGTAACACCTGTAACTTTATCCTGGAACCTCTAGAGCCATTGCTATATCTCAAAAGACCATGAAGAATTGTTTGATGAAGAAGCTATCATCTCTTCTCTCATTATTAGCTTGCGGGGAGAACTACGCTAATGCGACCACGGCTTAACAAGACCCTTGTTCCGGGCGTCTTCACGACAGGCTTTTCAACTGTGGCATGCTTGGTTATTGGTCATGGAAAATCTTTAACCTTTTAAGGCTGGGCGGGCCGTTGTAACGTGTTCACCTAGTAGCCACTCATGCTGTCGTGATGCGATTGGAGGGGCTTGACATGGCACCAGCTGCATGTACGCCATGAAACGTTGGAGATGGTTGCAAATGTACGACAATACGACTGTGTACAACTCATACACCATTACCAATTTTCACTTCGTTTGTACTACAGCTACCATCAAAGCCTAAAAGCGCACGAAGTCGCTCCAATAAGTCCAATCCAGCAGGTCATCACCGACATTGAGATCCCACGCATCAAGTGCACTACCAGCCATCTCAGCATCACCCTGTCCAACACGTCTCTTACTCCAAAGCAACTCGACACAAGCCGGTACAGCATCAGCATCACTCAGCGCCTTGCGCCTCGCCTCCCAAGCCTCCAAAGTCAAGTTCCCCAACGCAGTAAATAACGAATTTTCAACACTATCCACAAGTTCGGGATGATCAGAATATAAACTGTCGACAAGCTTCCACGCCAGATTTATTCTCGGGCCTGCAGGTCGTCTGCGGAGTTCACTGATGACATAGATCCAAGCGTCGATTTGGTAGAGTGATGTTAAATGAGTAAACATCTGAGATGAGAATTTACTCTCAAAACCGACGTTGACGAGTTCCAAGAATGACAGTGCTGCGTTGAAGAGAATGTCGCTATCTTCTTTCGTCATGTAAACATCCGCATCACCAGGTGCTGCTCTAGCTCTTGGGTGATGTAACCTAAAGCGCATTCTTGCAATAGCCAGTTTGGCCATTGCATACGTCAGGTCATGAAAGGGAACCGCTCTGTCAAGATTGGCAAGATACTTCTCCGTGTAAATAGCTTCAAGCTCGTTGATAGCTTCGTCTTCGGCTTTGGTCGATCCTCCAGGTCTTCCAAAGCCGGGAGCTATGCAGTCGAACACCTTGGCTGCTTTGGGAGATGAGCGAAGCCACTGCGTTACTTCGAACTTCATAAGCACGCAGACCATTTCTGTGGGGCCGGTGTGTTGGACTGGAGGTTCGAGCATATCTGGATGGAGGTCTGCGTCGTTGATGTTGAAGGGGAGGCGAACATCGCCGAACTCTGATCTTGCCAGTTTGATTCCCGGTGTTGAACTAGCGCGCACTCGAGAGTCGAGGCCTTTTATCTGCCACCATAGTCTAATGCGCATTTCTTTGTCGAAGAAGGATAGTTTTGTGTCGGTGTCTGATTTGTGTAGACCCATCATCTGTCCAGCCCTTATTGCAACGGCCGTCATGGTACTGGCTAAGTCAGTTTCCGGATTTGAGAAGGTAAACAGGACCACAGCCTGAAGAGTCTCAAGATCCTTTGTCGTCATGAAGTCGGCTGCTGTAAGTGCCCGTATCGTGGCGGTGCGATAGCGCGTGAGCAATGCTCCTCGGTCTTCGCCCAAGGACGTCTGGCAAGCTTCTGACGACAAGGAGGTAACTGAAAGAAGATAAATTGAGAACATCAGCGCCGAGAGAGGCTTTGGTATGTTTGCTAGATCCCAACTTGCTTCTAGAATGCGTTTCTGTAGACTTGGGACGTGAACAACCTTAATGAGGGGATTGACGCATTCGACAAAGGTCTGCCAAAAGAAGAAGATTTGCTTTGGTTCTGGATGATTCTCACAGGCTTTTGATTCAGGGTCGAAAATCATGGAGTGGAATGCTGGCGAGGAATGGAGGAAAGGGTCATCTTTGTTACGCAGTGCAAGCGTGGGAGGATACTTGAGCTGCAACGATGTCAGTCGCAGCGACGTATCATTATCGTCATGACTTACCTCATAACTCAGCTTTGACCAAAGACACCTGCATACATCAGTATCAGTATACATGCTATTGATGGACAGGATGACTTACAACTCCGTCGCAGCATCCGACAACGTTGTAGACGTATCATCCTCCCTCTTCGCCTCCAAACCCGACGAGACCCAAACATTAGCATGCTGACTATAATCCACACCGTTTTTCTGCATCAACTTTTCATACTGCGCCAACCTCGCCAGCAGATCATCATCAGCAGCTCTTTTTCGAGGCTTTGGCGGAGGAGGCGCTTCGTAGGTACATTCTGCTCTACCTTTCTGACAATTTGAGCAGGGATGTTGTCGATCACACTTGACTTTTCGTCGGGCACACATTGAACATGCGTATTTTCGTAGTTCGGCCATGATATTGATGATGATGGGGACTTAGGGGTGTAGAAGCGAGAGCGTCAGTGGTTTCGGTGACTTCGGGGGCGCGGAGGACTCGGGGATGTCGGGGCTGGGAGGGGTTTAGCCTCGGGGTTTGAGAAGTCCGAGGGGTAGTTCGTTTCTTCCAGCTGGGGACCTAGTACTCTGCACAGAGTATGAAATAGAGTAGCAAGATGGTCAAGAACAGCTTTTGGATTGATTTATGTGTATGTCATTGGCAAATCTCAATGCCCATCGCGAGCGTTGCCTTGGACGTAACGCAGGGATCTTTCCCATCGAATCACATGCAGGGCGATGCACGATGATCAATTGCGTACTGCTTCTCAGCCTCGACAGCGCTAGTACCTCTAACGAATCGAGATAGACTTTCTCGCATCCCGAGGCACGCTCGGTTACGAACGACCTAGCGGGGCACGAGACACTACTTATTATCCCAATCTGCACATCTTCTTGCTCTGGCGCAGAATAGACTGTTCTCTGTTGGCCCTCAGGTGTTCCACTCAATTGATCTTGTTGACGCACTGAACACGCTTCTCCACCATGCCAGACGACAAAATCACCCTGGAGGCAGCTCATCGGCGCTTCAAAGAGCCTCTTCCCAAGCTAACCGCCATCAAATGTTCAGTCATAGCCTATGCACTACGAGCATTTATCGTCGTTGCGAATTATGGCCTTTCACTGAAAGAAAAGATCGTCACACCTGCCAACGCGCCGACTCTTACCAAAACATACGCCTGCCGACCAAAGTTGTCCCTACGGTAAGTCTTTAACTCACACCTCTGACAAAATCTAAATGTCATAGAATATTCTTTCCCAAAACCTTTGACAAAACCACTGAAGAAAAGCTTCCTACGGTCTTTACCATCCACGGCGGCGGTTTCGTCATGGGCGATCCTCGTGATGACGACCACTTCAACTACACATTCGCCAACATGCACTCTGTTCTCGTCGTTGCGCTGAACTACTCCAAATCACCGCATGTACACTTCCCAACCCCAACTTACGACCTCGAAGCGCTTGTCTTGGCAGTTCTCGCCGACTCATCGCTACCAATTGACCATGACCGCGTTGCAATCATGGGTTCCTCCGCTGGCGGAAACCTAGCGCTCTCTGTATCCCTACTCCCGAGCATGTGCGGCAGTGGCGATGGCGTGCGCCGTATCAAGACTGCTGTGCCTATGTATCCAGTGGTCGATATGTCTGTGAGGCGAGAGTACAAGATACAGACTCGGCAGTGGAAACCCTCGTTTGGAGGGTTTCGAGCAAAGACGACGGATATGCTGTTTCCGCTTTCACCTGTTTTTGAAGCTGCGTACTCTGTACCTGGTCAAGATCATCACGATCCATTGTTGAATCCTATTTACGCCGATAAAGATCAACTCCCGCCTAATTTGTTCTTCCTCGCGTGCGAGCTTGATATGCTGGCAGGAGAATCATGGAGAATGATCTGTGGACTGACGGGTCGTGAGATTGGAGATGAAACTGTGGGAAGAGAGACTATTGGGCCTAAAGGGGAGTTGATACTGGATGATGAGAGGTATTCGTTTGAGACGAAGACGAAAGAAGGAAATTATAGATGGCTGTTGATTCCGGATCAGATTCATGCGTATGATAAGTATGAGAATTTGGTGAAGCTTCATGGGGATAAAGAGTTGTCGAAGGATGCTGAGTTGAAGTTGGTAGAGGCTCAGAAGGTGATTGGGAAGTGGTTGTTTGAAGGGCCGTTTGCTTGAGGGATAGATCCAGATAGACGCATAAGGGAGACATAATTATTGAAAGGATTGTTCAGTCTCTGGTGAGTAACATAGGTCAAATTAGCTATCTATAGGGGCATCACTCAAGACATTCTTCTCCCAACCAACTTATTCATCCACTGATATACCGACGAACTGCTTAAGAGCCTCCTCCACCACCACAACCACCACCACCTCCTCCTCCTCCACATCCACCTCCACCGCCGCATCCTCCTCCTCCACAGCCTCCTGCTCCAGAACAAGCCGCCCCAGCACATCCACCACCACCATCTCCACCACCCGCACATCCTCCGCCCGCTGCATTACCTCCACAACTTCCCGCCGCACAGCCAGGCGCAGCTCCATAGGCGTACGCCACCGGAACAAAAACAACGGGTGCCATAAAAGGTCCGTACACTACACATGTCAGTCAACATTCAATATTTAGGAAAGAGAGACGTACTCCAGTAGGAATAACCCCAGTGGTCGTAGTACTGGTCCTTGGGAGGAAGCTTGCGACCCTTCTTCTCGGCGCGTTTGCACGCTTTTTGGTAGTTCTCTTCGAGACGCTTGTTTTGAACCTCACGCAGTCTGTTTTGCACTTTTTCAAGGTGGCTTGCTGCGACGAGGCCCTCGTTTGACGTTCGGACGGCGTTGTGAGAGGAGATATGGGCCGAGTTGTCGGGAGGACACATATCTGCTGCTCCGGACTCATAAAACTTGTCGGCAACTAGAATTGTCAGTCATGCTTCGCTGATTAGGGTGTTGGACTTACTCTTCTCGCTGTGGGAGAGCTTGAGAACTCGTCCGATTGATGTGACGTGCGCGGCTCTCACGCTTTCGCAGTACCAGCATGTACACTCTGAGTAAACCTCGTCAAACATCTCTTGGTAGATCTTGCTCGTCCACTCAAACCCATCGTTCAACTTCTCATCCTCAATCTTGTCGTCATGTCTTACATACTTGAACACTCGCTTCGTCGTGTACATAAAGTACGACAATGGCATGAGTTGATGAGTATGCCAGCCAAGATCAACATCGAGGGTAGGAACAGCAGTCTTCTTGGGGTTCTTGGCGATGATTCTCATGAAGCGATTATACTTCAAGCAGCATCTGTCCATGGTCTCTCGCGCGGTGGGAGAGTGTAGCCAATCAAGCTTGCACATCTTTTCAGCAAAGATTCCCTGTCGCATCACAGCGCCGCAGAGATCAAGAGCAAAAGGGCTGAAGTTCTCCCAGTAGCGGGACATCATCTTTCGGATACAGACTTTCGAGAACGCTGGTACGAGGCCCATTCGTCCGCTTGCGACGTTGCCGTGGATAGTAGCGAGAGCACTTGGTTTGAGAAGCGCCTCAGACTCAATCAACTTGCGCACAGTCTCCATAGTAGGCGGTTCCTCGGGATCCGGTGAATCAAGAAGATTCTGGATTTGAAGGCGCAAAACATGCTGAATCATGCGATTGGGGAACATGCGCTGATCAAATAGAGATCCTTTACGCACGGTGATGGGAACGGGTGTTCCGCTGTTGGGCCAGAGCATCGTTCCAGGCATAGGCTGACTCTTGAAAATGATATTATCTGCATCTTTGCAGAACTTGGCGACACTGAGAGTCTCTTTGGTGATGCGGGTGTTACACTTTGGACATCGCGCCTCAAATCTGATGTCACCGTAGCCTGCGCCCATTAAGCCTGGTCGGTCTGGCGACTTGGGTGTTTCTTCGAGACCGCAGGTAGTCCATGGAACGTCAAATGGTTGAGCACAATTCTTGTTAGGGCAGGCGATTGTCTTGACGAGGGGATCGTCGACGTTGTCCCATTGACGGCCTGTTTGGGCGACCCAGCGTGCCTTGTCGTCGTCAGAGACGTTGTAGCTGAAGGAGCCGTCGATCGCGGCGTTGACGAGACTCCATGGCATGCCGGACTGCCAGAATTGACGGTGGCCTTGGCGGATGCAGTCTTCGAGGAAGTTGTAGGGGTTCAGCATGTGAGAGTGATATACCATCAGGACATCTGGAATCGTCAGTGCTTGCCTTCTTCTGTAGTTGGATTGACTCACCAAGAGGGGGAAGGGTCTTCTTCTCCCACCAACGAGGCGACTCTCCGATAGGAAACTGCACAAAAGACGGAGAATTCTTATCACTCATATCATTCTCCGTAAGAGGCATCAGTTCCCTCGGCAGTGAATTCCACCACGCCTCATACCGATCAACAGCCCTCGCGACAAACAGCGCCCAGCGTTTCTCACGCACTTTACTCAGCGACTTCTTCTTATCCTCTAGCTCATGGTTAAACTCCCCCGCAGCGGGATGTTCGTCAACGTCGCCATTCTCATGGACTACAATGTTTCCATCGGCGCGAGTATCCCATAATCCCCAAAGACCATCTGTGTAGCCAATGTCTTCTTTTAGCGCTTCAAATGCGAAAAGAAGACGGAGATGGGCGAGGCAGGTGCTGGAGTCTGGTTCGTGGGGGAGAGAGTCGATTTGAAGATCTGTGAAGGGTGCTGTGAGGTCATCTGGGCCGGGTGCAGGTGTATCATCCACGGCCTGATAAGCCGGAGGAGCTGCCATGGTAACAAAATGTGTAAATAATATGCGAGTAATAGTATTCTTGTTCGGGTCAATGAGGTTGATTGTTTTGGCAATTGTCTTATTGCTGTTTGACTGTAAAGGTTGAGATGGAAACTTGGCAGTTTATATCACGGAACTGTGCCGCGATGCGAGACCCCTCGATCTTGCCATGTTCTCCGCGTTTACATCATTTGTGGACAAGCGAGGCAGTGCAGCGCGTGTGTGACTGGCTGGATAAGCAAGCCAGCGGAATGATCACAAGGGTAAAATCATGCCGATGATCCGATTGATCCTGTAGGCGATTTGCTGGTGCACTAACAAATCTGCGGGGTCGACGCGGGGTCATGCGCATTATTGGAGTAATTGCTGTTAGGCTAATAACGTAGGTTACAGCCACCGCCCGGCTACACCTGAGAAGCAGGCAGCAGAATTCTTAGAGCTAAGCCTTGGAGATCTACTCGGGCGGCGATTTTTATGCAATCGCTGCAAGGCTGGGCGTAAGATCAACGCCAAGCAGGACATCTGATTGAATGCGAAAATGGAAGGGTCCTTTTCTTCCTTCTAGAAGGCCTTGGGCTATGCCTTGCATGTTCTAGTTTGGGGCTGTGATGTCGTGGTGGATGCCTATCACGTACAACCAACAAGCTGTTCTGGACCGTCATGGATTGGGGGCCGTTTTTGGAGGAGGACCAACACGTCAGCGATAAGAAATCAGGCCATTGGGATTTGACAATGACAATTACGTATAAGGTCCGGCGCTTGAAGTGAGGGCGACTGAGTAGACTGTTGGCTGCAGGTGAGTCTACGTGCGCGATGTAGCTCACCTCAACATCCTCAATTGGGAATGCGAAAATTACACGACGGCCCGCGATACCTGCGCAACGAGAAAATGATCTGATCTGCCCGGGGAAACTAAGCCTTAGATCCGACAACGCAATTGACGGGTCAAAAGCCCCGATCTTATAGTCTGTGGCTGAATTGAGTGGCATTTTGCGAAACATTGCGTGTTGGCTGCACGATTATCTCGGTGTTTTGGCGTAAGACGGGCCATTCACCTCAAAAATGCCGGATCAAATCACCGATATCACTGTGTATTTAGACTCGTATCGCAAATAAAGTTATCAGATCAATTCTTCGTCATTCGTATCCCACTATTTCTATAAAATGTCCACCCTCAAAGTCCTCGTTGTAGGCGGAGGCATCGCCGGTCCCTCAGTAGCCCACTGGCTCTCCCGCACCGGCGCAGAAATCACCCTCATTGAGCGCTCCCCCAAAGCCAGAACAACAGGTCAACAGCTTGATCTTCGCCACCAAGGCGTGGCGGTCATGAAGAAAATGGGTATTGAGCCTGCGATACGCGCTAAGCATGTTCATGAAGTCGGAACACAGCTCATTGACACAAATGGTCGAACAAAGGCGTTTTTCCCGACGATTGAGAGTGGCACTGGGAATCAGAGTGTCACGACGGAATATGAGATTATGCGTGGTGATCTTGTCAATATTCTGTTGGGGCTCACAGAGGGGAAGAAGAATGTGAAGCATCGCTTCGGAACAAGTGTTGCGAGCTTGACGCAGGATGATGAGAGTGATCCGAATGGAAAGGTCCATGTTGGGTTTGATGATGGCCAGAAAGACGACTTTGATCTCGTCGTCGCGGCTGATGGGACGGGTTCGAGGACACGACAACTCATGCTTGGACCTGATGCTCCAGATCCACGACATTTCCTTGGTGGTTATATCGGCTTCTTCAGCGCTTTGTCGAAACCGCACGATACAAACCGCTTCACATTCTGCCATTTGCCTGGCTCACGCTGGCTCGGTACAAGAAAGGATAACCCGGAGATGACACGTGTGTACATGAACATACAGAGTCAGAATGAGGGCCTTGCAGCGGCGCACAAGTCGGGAAAGCTGGATGATCTCAAGGCTGCTTGGGCGGATGTGTTCGCAGACGGAAAATGGGAAAGTGGTCGGTTCATGGATGCGTTGAAGAATTCTCCAGATGCAGATGATCTCTACTCCACGCCCTGCCAAGAAGTTCGACTACCTCCGGGATCATGGTCCAGAGGACGTGTCGTAACCCTCGGCGACGCAGCGCATGCTCAGACTGCAAATGGCTTTGGAACAACATGGGGTATCGTCGGATCGTACATACTCGCTGGCGAAGTAGCGACTCTGTACAATCAAGATCCCAGCAAAGGAGTCGTACAGGGTGTCAAGAGATATGAGGAAGTCTTTCGACCAATAGCGACGTCTCTGCAGGGCGACCAGAGCGCATTCGCTAGAGCAGTATTTGCGCCAAAGACGCAATTTGGAGTGCAGATACTTCACACGTTGGCAAGAATGGCATCGTGGTTCAAGCTAGATCAAGGAATGGGTCTTGATTCCAAGATCGCCAACTGGCAACTTCCAGAATATCCAGTACTGAACGCTGATAAATGAAATGGGGGGTATCAATCAACAAAGCTGTATAATAGTTAGACACGCAATTCATCTCTTCTCAATGATTACAAAACTCACCTCAAGATGAGTCAAAACACACAGAGGTATACATAAAACAAAAAGGCTCAAGGTATCAATATCACAGTTCACAAGGAAAATCTCATCATCGGACACTATTCTGCGACGACATGGAACCTCTACCGCCAGACTCAGTCATGCTGGGTGTATGATGTTCACGCTGCTGCAGTCGCGAGATGGAGTTGACCTCTTTGGCGCCTGGTAAGCTGATTGCGTCGTAGTCCAGATAGGCGTACGCACGCTGTCCCTCAATGACTTCCTCGACGTCCCTAGGGCTGCGGGAGCGGCGGAGGGCGATGGAGTTGGTGTAGGTGTTGCTGGCGTGGCTGAGGCCGTTGGTGGGATAGGTGGTGTTGCCGGAGGATAGGCCTGGGATGAATTTGCGGAATATGGGGCGGAGAAGAGCGAGGCAGCCTGAGATTGTTAGTGGGATGGTCAGAGGGGAGAGGGACAACTGGGGGGAGGCTTACTGGTGAAGACGGCGAGGTGGACTTCGACGTTGGCCCAGACCATTGCGAGGGAGAAGTCGTAGGGGAATTCTCGTGAGTTGGAGGTGTATTTCTGCGCTTCAACGATCTGAAAGATGGATGCAATACCGACCCTGAGAGTGTAAGCGATTGATAGTCTCACAATGAAGTAAACTTACAGTGAACCAAGACTGAAAATACCGATGACAGCAATCTTTTGCCCAAATATCAACTTCATCCTCACGACCTCAAACAGCGGCAAAGCAAGAATAATGAAATCCATCAAACAATGCGTCAAATCAGTCCCAAGATAATACTTCCCAATATTATTCATGCACTTCCCATCAATCGACTTATCCCAATATGCTTGCACAGGCATGCAATGAAAGATGGTCATGAACGTCCGGATGGTGATCCAGCATCCACAGCATACCATCAAGATAATGATGGGCACGCGTATAGACGAGAACTGAAAGATGCGACGGTAAAAGGTAAGCACGGCCATCTTGCTGAGAAAGATTGACCACGAGTACAGGATCTCGCTGGCGAAGAGAATCTCATGTGATTTCTCAAGAATGTGATCGATCTTTTCTTCGGGGAAGTGACCGATTTTGCGACCCATGTAGAAACATACAGTCCCTTGGATTTGTTAATTAAATCAATGAGATGGAACAGAAGGGCGTCACTCACACACGATGAGAAGAATTGCATAGCCAAGGGCCACAAACTACACGAATCATAAGCATTTATTTTGGCTGGAAGTAATGAGGGCGTACCCAAGCTGCGATTGACAAGGCATCGTCATAACCAACGCCCATCTTAGTCATGCGCCTCGCCTTGATCCTCAGAATCAACGCGAGCGCGCTCGCGGGCACGGGGATGATTATGGCGGCCCAGACATTGGGAACCCGGCCCGTCATAATTGAGGTGGGAGCAGCGAAGTGACGCTGCTGGGAGTCATTGAATTGCGTGGGGCGAAAATGAAGATGAGAGAGCTTTTGGGAGGAAGAGAGAGATTGGGAAAAAAAAAAGAGGGGCGACTGGGTGAGCCTTTATGCCGAAGGAGAAAGATACGAGCGGTAGGATTGCCTTGATTAGACTGCACTGCTAAGGTACTGGGTGATAGGGTGCTGTTGGGGCCAAGCAATTAGCATTGCCACAACGTTGACAGGCCAAGCGACTTCTGTGCAACCCTCCCCCAGTACGAAAGCTGAAAAGAGACTTGCATTTGCAGAGCAGGGCACCACTGTAAGTTAAAGAAATACGCCCCGTCAGCTTCATAAAATGGCTGCCTTATTTTCAACCCTGGTCTGCTTCACTCAAGCATTGGCTAGATGGGGGGGAAAGTCGCGCAGTCATCATCATGCCCACACACACCAAGAATGCTTGTTGGGCGAATCAAAGGGCCAAGCTCACGAGACACTGCGACGCTGATCAAGTGACCCCAAGATAAGGGTTCATTGGCCCAAGCTGAAAATGCGGTCGTTATCTCTCGAGCCTGCCAAGGGTGGTACGTAGAGATAGGCTTTTTTAGGATTTGGGCACCTTCTTGATGGAGGTTAGTCTTATGTCGGTGAGATTTGTTCTACAAGCCTTCTTTTGTTCCTTTTCCATGGTTTTTAAGGAGTTTTGAGGACAGAGGATTGGAATTTGGGAGGAATTGGGTTTTTGGTACACGTCATAAGGGCCTGGCCTCGACCGGGGTCGGTAAAGTAGTGGATATTCTACCCCAGGTTTGAGCGAGTCAAGTCCCACTTGGCCTTGGTGCCAGCGTTAGCCGTTGAAATCTGCCGCCCGTTAAAATGAGGCTTTCTTTATTCACATCTGGGTGCTTATCTCAATTGGAAAGACAGGATCGACGGCGAAGTGGTGTGAACAAACCCAACAGCCTCGTGAGGCAGGCTGTGAGCCCATGCATTGCAGATGACTCATTTTAATACAAATTGTTTGCTTGGTCTGATAAAGAGAATAAAGGAATGCAGTATGGACCGTGCTGAGGCCTGAGTGAGCAAACTTGTTTATTGAGTGACGCTTTGGTAATTAACGCGATAAGCTGGTGAGTTCAATCGGCAATCAATCGATCCATCACTCATCAAGGCCACGGTTATCTCCATCCGTATCAGCAGGGAATTATTTCTGCACGGCCCATGATTTCCTGGCAGTTATTCCAAATTCTCCTTCTGTTCCTCAGCCCCGGCAGTTCTCCCCACCGTCGGGTCAACTCCCCCCGCAATTGCGTCCAATTGGTATTTTTGCGGTCCAACATCCTCACAGGCGTAGTAGTGTATCCCTGCTTCTGCCTCTCTTCAAGCTTAGCTGCTAAACTGACCAACCTCTTGATCTCTGCTGCATCCTCTTCAGATCCATTGTCGTCTTCACGACGAGCCAAGATTTCCTCGTTGATTTCGGCCAGCCCCTGGCCGATTCTTTGCTGCTCGGCTGCTGTTGTTGTGACGAAAAATGAGAGCGGGAGGGACGTCCATGCTTCGTAGAGCCAGGGGAGTTCGCGCAGGGTTAGGTGGTAGAAGAGCGATTGCGGGAGATGGCGGAATGTTCGTGATGATAGTCGCAGGTTGGCGATGTCCCAGGAATCTAGCTGCAGTAAAATCTCGAGCTTAATCTCTTGCGGAAACTTGGAGAACAGGTCCGTAGAGTTCGGCGCTGGCGAAGCCGCATCTGAGCAAATGTCATCAGGATTGCAGACATTCTGTACTGAATCGAGAATATCCTGCAACCCCGGGATCAAGCACGGATTTGCGGCCAGAAACTCGTCCCCAGCGTGATGCATCCAGTGCATTTGCCTGGCCCTCTTCACAGCAGCATGTTCTGGTAGCCGCAACGTTGGCGCCGTTATTATCTGTCCCCAACTCACTAGAGCCTTGACATTCACAAAGCCATATCGATATATCGACGCTCGCTTGAACACCTCAAAGCACGTCGGATGAAATGGCATTCCCGTAAGCCCACCATCAATGTGATTATAGTCTGTCGCTGGGTAATGGACGTCATTGCGTGCTGGGAAGACTTGTGCATATCCCCTGCCATTAAATTCCATGGCACCGCTTAAACCGCTGAGTACATAACGGCTCTGTTTCTCAAAATCTTCAAGTTCGCTCTCCTGTGGCTCCCATGACTCGTCGCGGGGTAAGAGGCATTGGTATGTGTTGCACTCTCTCATTGCCTCGACTGAGATGCGGCTTCCGTGGTACGCACTTATTGATCTGCAGTTCGGTCCGGAGATGTGTTCAGAACGGCTAGAATCGAGGTTTCTGATGGAGATGAAACTCGTCCCTGGTCCTAGGCCGTCTCTCGGGACGGAATTGCAGCCTGGTTGGACGCAGTTTTGGCTTCCGGGAATTACTCCTACGCCATAACTTGCAGGACTGCACCATGCTGCAGAGGGGGGTTCCCCAGCTGTTCGGTGACGACTGATGTGGAAGCTGACGCCGCAAATCATGCAGGGAATTTCTACATCTTGATCCGCGTGCAAGAAATTGAAGGATGGAAATACAAGTGGCGCTTCTGTGTGTTCATAGAAGCCCACGCTCTGCATCACTTCGTCTCCATCCTCGTTACGGTCAACCCAGATCATAGACATTGCTTCGCTTAAGTCTGTGGTTGTTTGATAGTACCTAAGCTCAGTTTAAAACGGATCGGCGAACTTGGGCTCGTTTGATGCTAGCGGAGGTAAAATGGGAATGGTTCCAAGAATTGTGGATGCGGGGTTGAAACATTGCTTCAAAATTTCTCCACCTGTCAAGTTTGTGACTGATGGTATATACTCGGCTTCTACATGTAATTTGGCTGCCAAAGTAAGTAGACGCTATCTGCGACGAGCTCCACTAGCTAGCCATTATCTATAAACACGCGCTTCAGAGGCACGAGATGAACACGAAGTGACGTGGGCCCACTGAACCGCGTTCCTCTCCATCAACTGGACAACCAGCCCACCAAATTTGCGAGACGGATGAAAACTACCTTCAGTTGAGATACACTTCCAAGCAAGAACCTACGCAATGCCAGAACCTCTCGTGTCTCTCCAACCTGAGGTCTTGAATGCTATGAAAGCAGTCAGATCCGCAATGACGCCCTGACTCACTTCCTCACGGCCCATTTCCAGTTTACAGAGAGTATCGTCAAAGACAAGGAAGCCGAAGTCGCTGCACTCAAAGATAATGCCACTCCAAAGTCTCCTTCTGCGAAAAAGACGACTCCGGCTTCTGGCAAGAAGCGCAAGGCTGAATTGTCCCTCGATGAAGACATTGCTGCAAACAAGGCAAACTTGAACGATGCCATCGAGCACGCCTCCTTTGAGAACGATAGACTTCCCAGCTGCAATGTCATCCGCACCAAGTTGAACAAGCTCTTTGACTCGGGTGTCATGAACAAGGCTGAGTTCTGCAGAGCCACCGGTACTAACTCAAAGTCCCTTGACAAATTCCTCAAGCAGAAAGACCCCTTTGGCGGATCTAATAGTGCTGTTTGGCGTAATGCATATGTATGGTTTCAACAGCGTAAAGTTATGGGTCTCAAAATGCCAGATGCCAAGAAACGCCAACTCGAGGAGAGTAAGAAGGACACTGTCGACGGAACTCCCTCCAACGCTGCAGCTACAAAAGCCCTCCCTGATATCAGTGAGATCCACCTTGAAGGTGAAGAAACAGATGTGGTTCCCATCTACGATGGCTGCGATGAGATCCGCCGCAAAATAAACGCACACATGAAAGTAACCAGCGTGACCCAAGCGCAATTCTGCAGAGATATTTACGCACAGTTCAACGCACCCACGTGCAAAGGTATCTAGTCAAAGCAACTTTCAGACTTTCGAAATGCAAAGGGCAGTAATGCCGGGGCGAAGAGTTCAGTGTTTTATGGAGCATATGTTTAGTTTGAGAAGATGAGGATCGCGCAGGGCAAACCGGTTACAAAACACAGAGTCGAAATGACTTTTATTCATCCTGGGGACATTCCGAGAGATCGTGATGATAGGACTACTTGGGTCATTGGTGCAGCTTAACGAGGCTTCTGTCGTTCGGTTTGGAATGAATGGGGAAATGGTCGATGTGTTCTGTTCGGGTGTTTGATCTCGTGGGATTGATAGGGATCGTGCTTGGTTGATATCTGCTGGTCAGTATGTAAAAGGGCGCTGTGTCACTTGGGTATTTGCTTAGTAGGATTCAGCGTTTGTGTACTTTGAAGTGCAGCTGCTAGCTGTGACAAATATACTGGCGCTGTAGACGTTCAATGATATTCCAGCAAGCTGAACCCTGCGACATGACTGGTCTACAGTGAGCGCACATCGATCGACAGGGGTCATGGTAAGCAGCCAACAACCAACACAGACAACTTCGCAACCACCAAAAAAAAGAGAACATATACAACAGAGCAAGCGATTCCGGAGGGCAAAAATGGCAAAAGATACATACAACAGCGGGGATTCGCTGGTCGTCACCGACCCAACTACTAATCCGCCGGTTAGTGGCTTGACTATGGGAGAGCGGACGGGATCCCGTATTTTCCACTACCTTTGATCGTATGTGCCAGGGAACCTTGAGTTTACGTCCTATAACCACAAGAGGCTACAGCGCTCTTCAGTGCCTTTTGATGGGTCTGCCTGCTAGCTGTCGATTACCAGACATCTATTATTGGAATCTTAATGATTAACCAGAACTCTCGCGAGGAGTCTTGTAGAAGTATTAAAACAGGGAAATTTATCCATCTTTATTATTATATCAGGTTCCATAGCCTTTTGTCGGAACTTCCTCTGATCAATGTTGAGCTCGGTTCATTGTTTGCTGTTTCTGCACTTTTTTTGGTGCGAAATGGCAATCCAAGCATTAGCCTCTGCTCAAACTTGCGACATCCAGCCGTATCGCGGCGACAAAATCGGATCAGAAACATACATAAAACCACAGACTTCTATATTTAAATAGTGTAATAATCTGAGGAGGTCCAGATTGGCCTATTTTTGCTTATATTCTTTGCTTGTCAACTACTTTAACCACGCAACATAGCATCCTCCAACAAACAAAGAGCTACCCTACAGAACTGGCGCTGAACGAGATGCTCAGCGATATTGTCCACGACCGCTGGCTCAACAGGCACTCACACCCCGGCTCCTCTGGCGAGTTTTCAGAGACCATTTCTTGCAGACATTCACCGCTGAGTGAAATCTCTGTTCTCATCGGCCCTTTACAGTGTTTCTGTAGCAATAGAATCGCCCACTACTTGGCAGCCTCATTTATTTGCAAAATCCTCATTCAATCGCGACGTCATTTGCTGAAGTCGTCTTGATGCTCCGCGATACCCACTGAACCCGGTCGCATGTCTCCAGTAGCGAAATGAGGCTGACAATAAAAAGTGGCTGGGCCAGAATCAGAGTTTTCACTCTGCCTCAGGCGCAAGTCCCCCAGACCCACTGTAACTCTCTATAAAAAACCAATCCTCCTCAGACCTTTGGGATTTTTTTCCTTTCTTCTTCATGTCGACAATACTTCAGTATGTCCCCCCCTACCTACCATCACTCTCCCACCAAACGTATACTAACAACGCCTCCAGGAGAATCATTTCTATAGTATTCGACCTTCTCTTGGTTCCCTAAAAGAGCCACAGATCCCACCCTGGTTGATGAATGTATATCCTCGACACCCTAGAGTGAATACCCTCTTGGTCCTCTCGCTCTGTCCGCAAGGATGGCGGTGGTTGCCTCGTGCAGCTGCTGTATAGAGATGGTTTGCTTGATGATCTCGACCCCAGCTGTGGTCTTGCCTTCGGGCGCGTGGCTGGGGTGGGTGTTGATGGACGTCTGACAGGCGTGTTTTATTCTTTTCATTGCTTTCTGGGGCTTGTCTTCGGGAGTGAGGAAGATGGTTTGGGACGCGATGATTGGTATCGCAGTTTCAGCATCGTGATGTGAAAGTTAAAGTTTGTTACCCTTGTCTCACTCTGAGATCTGCCATCTTACTCCGTGGCTTATTTCTATTTTTGTTCAAGGAAGATTAAATGTAGCCCAATACTCACCGCGATATACTAGCTGTAAAGCTCCTGTGGATATAGCGGTCCATCATCATGGCCACATCCCGTAAGGTACTCTTGGAAGTGCTATTCGTAGACCATAATATCTCTTGTCTTATGAATTGACAATGACTTCGAGTCAAGTCTTGGATCTCGTAAACAATTGGCGCATGGACGAGTCTGTCCTTTTGCATCTTTGCTGCTTGGAGGCATGGTGTTTTCGCCATGTCACTGCCTGGCGTTGTTCCCAAACACCAGGAGCTCTTTGTTGGCGGAGAATTGACTTCCCTTTCACTCTCCGCTAGGCAGTAACATTGACTCATGATGTCCCTTTGTTTCTTGGTTCCTTGTTCAGAAACTGTGTTATTTGAGCGATGTCCCATTATGCATGAGAACAACAAAGAGGATGGTATTTTATAACTGCAGCAACTTCTGCTCTCGATGCTTCTGATCACCAATTAACAACACCAAGAACCTCCACAATAACACCATTCACTATGTGTATCATCTACTCTACCCCCAAAACCTGCGGCAACTGCGAAGCTGAGGATATCGCGCTTACCAACACAGAGACATGCGACGCTGTCAAGGAAGGCAAGGCCTGTCTGGGAAGGAATGAGATCGTGATCAACAATGCATGGCTGTGCCCAGCATGCAAGGCTAATACAGCTCGTGGCCCGTCCTACATGGAACCATACGACTATCAGCCGAAGATCCGACAACAGGCCTCCAAGAAAGAGACGGGTTCCTTCGCGGATCAAGTCAAGAAGATGATCGGCAAGAAGTAGGGCAACATGCTTCCGTATTAGCAGTGAGCATGAGGTCGAGCCGCTAACTAACACAAAAACCCTGAGTGAGTTTCTAGTGTACACCTTAACAGCAGGGTGAGGAATGGGTAGGATCCAATACACCTGTTCATAGATAGTATCCGAAACGAATTTTGAAGATTAGCAAACAAATGGATTCTTATGCAGTGAATATCGAGCCTCTATGAGCTGTGCATTGTCATGCCATGCGGCCTTGAATCACATTGTTATTTTTGTTGTAATTAGTAGGCTAAGGAAAGCACGTCGCTCAGTTACTCACTTGGAGTGTAAGAGTGAACAAGTGAAGCGAGGCTATCGGGACTGTTGGTCCGTCCAGTGAAACAATGTTGACTTTCTGACACGAACACTGCTCCGGCGTTCGTTATCATCGCCTCCAAATGCCCAGAACTATTATATATAGCCCTGCAAGCGCTCCCACTCCCTGAGTGTCTCAGCTCACACTGAAGCCTTTCATTCAACCAACAACTCTGCAGAGACGCTGGATAACAGTATAAGCCATGTGCACAGACGAGTATCGCCGGACGCTTTGCGGCGTCTGCGAGAAAGAACCCATCGAGCAAGAGAGAAAGAAATCCGAGGACACCAGGACTGAGGAATGCGAAAATGCTAAGAAAGAGAGGAGGAAATGTCCAAAAGAACAAAGAAATGATCAAGAGAGGGACGGCTCCTGTCAGGTATGCGGGCAGAGCACATTGTATGGACTGTATGATGTTAGGACATATTGGTAGGAGCGTTAGTAAACGGATGGCTTTAGTTTAGTATCTTCTGAAGTGAAAATTGAAGCATAATTACTGATTGTTCAGGCAAATCCTTGGTGGAGAGTGGATAAGAATATCTTGAGAAGGCTGAAGGGCACTGTCTGTCCTGGGCTCCCTCGAATAGTCCTGCCAAGAACCTCATTTGTGACTAGATGCTTTCTGGTTCGCCGATAATTTGAGGTGAGTGATAAGTCTGTATCGGTTTCTTTTTAATTTATTCACCTTCCCTCCGTGCCTGTTTCACCGTCGACTGCTTATTCCGTGATCCATACAGATCACAGATCTTGACTGGTGTACATAAGCCCGCGGCAACTCTTTCTCTCTTGATCCATCTCTCACGCAAAGCTTTTACTTCACAAACCTAAGAGCCACACAAAAGGATTGGAACGCAAATCATGTGCACTGAACATATTGGGCTGCCCCATTGCGGCAACTGCGACCTTGACTACGATGAGCAAGAGATGGGGAAGGTGTACGGAAAAACATGGACAAAAATGTGCGAACCTGCCAAGAAGAAGGGAGAGTTTTGCGCAAAGAAGGATTCCGAGGAGACAAATACTCTTTGTCAGCGTTGTCGCAATGACACTTCTTGCAGGCCACCTGGGACTGGACCAGGTCGTTAGGAGATCACTTACTGACTCTTTCAACTGTTCCTAGAATAAAATCCAGGAGGTTGCTTTCTCTATGATTATTCCTGTTCGGGCAAACCCTTTGTGAAGAGCGACTTAAAATAACGTAAACAAGCCACTATCTGGCTTAAGCCCCGCCTGTCAGAAACCTGTCTTTGAGCAGATGATACAGTGTTCCCGACATGCTTTGATGAAAATTGGAGGCTGGCCCTTCAGTGACCTCTTCGTAGTGTGAAAGGCGAACAAAGAGTTGACTCTGCTCACATTACAAACAAGAAGACTCCCGATTCACTGACAGCAAAGCTGATCACCAGAAACACTCTATAAAATGAGATCTTCGCTGAATCGATTGTGCTTTTACTTTCTTGTAAATATTCGAAACCCATTCGCTTTATCTACCATTCACAAAAACCTACAACGAGATTCCCTTGACATACACTCAACTAAATCACCAACAAGAACCATGTGCACCATCCCCAAGATAACATGGACGTGCCCCCATTGTGGGATGAAAGAAGGCCATGATACTGCCGATCTCCTTAAATGCAACGATGCTAAGGCTGGAAAGAAGTGCCCTAGGAGAAACGAGCAAGAAATGTCTGGGCCTAAGGCATGCAAAGACCACAAGCATCTCCCGACGAAAGAGAAGGAGTGGTACTACAACCTGTAATGATAGTCAGATGAAGGCGATAGGGAAAGATTCAGCTGAGGAGTTATTTTAGCTAACATTTTCATGCTGTCGTATCAAACTCGTAATATAAACGACTTATTACCTCGCATGATGCATCGACGTGAGGCACGCGGAAACCTTCTATGCTCATGCTCGACCAGAATCTGCCTTAGATACATAATGATAAGTGAGTAAATTCAGGCTGCCTACAGCGTCACGGAATCTGCTTGCATAGTTCACTAATGGCTAGCTGGAGATGGATTCTGACTGAGGGCTGAAGCTCATCGGGTGCCTTATATGAGCCATCATGACTGACAGAGTTAAGTGATTTTCCACAGGTCTGTAGTACAAATATAGTTCAAGATTTCGTGCCCTCTCGTGCAGAAGCAAGCATTCCTCCTGGTGCCCAGTCAGCTCATGCCTCAAGATTCAAGAACGTCCCCATTCACAATGTGCACAGTCACTCAGAACATAAGCAAATGCCGTTTATGCCCAAAGGAGCGTAATGTGGACTTGGGAGAAACAGTGCAATGCGAGAAAGCAAAAAGTGAGAAGAAGTGCGATGGAGTTACCGTAAATGGAATCTACCATGAGTGGATATGCGAAGCTTGCTCGTTCCCAAAAGCAGCCGACAAGATATAACAAGGCGACTTAGATAGATCAAGAGCGGTTCTTGGAAGCAAGTAGGCCACCAAAGAATTTTTTTCTCAAATTGGCTTGGACGCAATGGCTGGATTTGTGACAGCCAGTGACTGTTCGTGGTTTTGCTTGCCGCACCTGCATCCCGGTTGACGATGCGTGTGCCTTGTAGGGCTGCGTCATAGTTTCAGAACCAAATGGTGCCCATGGAGTATCGAAATGAACGTGCGTTGATTCAGAAATGAGCCAAGAGAGACACTTCATGCGACTGGATCGCCGGTCAGACTCCACGGTCCTGGGGCCCTCATGAACCAATCTCCAGTGAACCAGGCCGTGCTTATCACCCAACATGGTATATTTGAGGGCCTATCAAGAAAGACCCATCTTCGATGAAACAAAAATCCTCTTGTCCGCTCAATCAATACGGTAATTACATTGGCCTCTGTGCCGTGCGCTAAGCCTTCAGCCCTTCAGCGCAGCCCCACCATGGACATGTCCGCGGACGACCCCGTAGAATCGGACAGTTCCACCTCCGATTGGCTGCACTGCCTCTGAGATTCTTGGTATAAGATGAGAGAAGGGCGACTACAGAAGTCGAGACTATCAGACCAGCTTCAACAACCCGACAAACGCCTTTATCGAATACACTAGTTACTCGCCTTTTGATACCTCATCAAAAGCTTTTGCGCATTTACACCGACATCATGATGAACTGTCACAAAGAACCCGAGTTCCAAATCCGCGATATCCCCAGTCTTCGGGGCTACATCGCCATCGTTACAGGCGGTAAGTCATCAACTTAACACTTACGGAACTCACCACTGACTATCTAGGCAACTCCGGTATTGGCTATGAAACAACACTTCAACTCGCCCTCAAGGGCGCTAGAGTCTACATCGCCAGCCGCTCAAGCGAACGCGTCAACAAGGCTATCTCTGAGATGCGACAAAACAGTCCCGACTTAGACCTTCACTTCCTCAAGCTAGACCTCCAAGACCTTCAGAGCATCAAAAACACCGCTGCCGATTTCATGAGTCGCGAAAATCGCCTTGATCTGTTGATTAACAACGCTGGTGTAAGTCCCAACCGAAGCCTTGAGAGTTATAACTAACGCAGTATCAGATCATGGCCAGTCCCTGGCAATTGACAAAGGACGGCTTTGAAGTCCAATGGCAGACATGCTTCCTCTCCCATCATGCTCTCACAATGTCGTTGATGCCTCTCCTCGTCGCCGCCGCTCAAACCAGTGGACGCATGGACCGTGTGAGAGTCGTTAACGTTGCTAGCGACATGGCTTTCAGAATGGGACCGGAAGCCATCAATTATCAGGATCCCAATCTCACCGATGTCACTGGACAACTAGCACCATGGTAAGCAATCCAACTCAGCTCAATCTTCAGTCCAGCTTGCTAACCTGCATCAGGAGAAGATATGGCCACTGCAAGCAAGCCAGCATCATTGCCGCCAAAGCGATTACAGAACGCTACCAACCTCTCGGTGTAACAGCTTACTCTCTTCACCCAGGTCTCATCAAGTCCGGTCTGCAATCTCACTCGAACAACATCTTTGGAGCCATGACACGTGTCGCCATGAAAGTCGGCCCAACATCCACACCACTCGAAGGATCAATGAACTCGCTCTTCTGCGCCACAAATTCGCAAGCCTACGAGCACGCTGGAAGATATTACGTTCCGGTTCAGAAGCTGGATGACAAGGCCAATAAGTGGTTGGATGATCCTCAGGCTGTTGGTAGGCTTTGGGACTTGGCGAGCAAACAATTGAAGGAGCACGGGTTTGTTTTCGAGGACTTGCCTCGATATTATGCATGATTTTGTGGTTGAAATATTGCTAGGACTATAACAATGGTAGCGCTGAATGTTTATTGACTGATATAGAAACATATGTATGGAAGCAAAAATTATTTGACATGCTGGTGCTTCACGCATTTCGCTTCTTTGTCCGCTTCGCTATGTCTCCTACAAGTTCAGCATTAAATCTTGCTGGGGAATATTACGTTGTAGTCACAGACGTAGTGAAAACCACCACTGTCTCTCCTGCCTTCAGTACCAGCATGCGCAAATGATCTGATGTAAATAAACTTTTCCCAACGCTGCACAGTCAGCGGATATCTATGCCAGTAAACCCAAAAAATAGATAAGAACATAACACGGTTTCGTGGTCTAACGGTTATGACTGCGGATTCTGATTCCGCCAGCGAGGGTTCGACTCCCTCCGAGACCTATTTTTTGACATTTGTTAAAATTTTTAACTGCGCACCGCGTCTATTTAAATTTTCAAATTAAATACTTGCTATTGCTTTTACTTTCATCTTTCTTGTCTTTAAGCCTTGATACGAGTGAACTCTGCCTTCGTATATGCGTTATGCTGCGCAGCAACATATGAACAGATGGAAAGTAAGTACAAAGCTCAATCTCAAGTATCCGAAACACTTTATGTAGTGGAAATTCTTTTTTATCTTCGCGAATATATACTGTTGTCACCTGTCCCTCGCTTTCTTATTAAGCTTTCTCATTGCCACGAGAGCTCTCTCGTGGCAAGGCAATGTCTTCCAATTTGACTTTTACTGCTTCTTCTCCGGGTCTAATATAAATGCCAAGTTTTCTCATGCCATAAATACTTTTAACTCACTAAGATCACCCCAATTGAACCTCTTAACCCTATCTCTTAACCATGAAGTCCAGTCTTCTCGCTTTCGCGGGCATGGTCTTGGCCCTCCCTACTCTGCAGAGTAAGTTTCCCAAGTCATATATTTCTGCTGCTGTTAGATATAATGACTCGACACGCAGAGCACTCCAACACAATGAACCAGTGATTTAGGGAATCAGGCAGCTCGAAATGAAATATGGGCTAGATAAGGGGTATAATGGTGAACTGAGTTCAAGTCAATCGAGCATAGAAGTCACTCGGGCCAATACACTAGAAAAGCATGCCGAGTGTCTTTGTGATAATTATCCCATAAGTCCCAACTGATGTTTTTGGGCTCGTTGTATAAGCTGATTTGTTAAGCCCGATTCGCGAATATAACGTATCGCCGATAATGTGCTCTGGTCTGTAATCATTCCTGGACATTACCTGGGATGGTCCTGGACACCCTTTGACCCAAGACTTCTCTTAATGGGCTTCTTGCATGAAATATTTGTCAGCTGGCGTCGCTACAGTCCTGCTTATGGACGATGAGTAATGCCTTTCGGACGAATTGGTACCCCTCGTCGAGCCGGAAATTCCTGCCACGACAAGCCAGCCCGAGCCAGGGAATGACTACGATTCATCATTTAACCCGAAAATTCATATGCACTATTGGACACCTGCATTACAACACCTCCATTCTAGGCCTCCACAAGCTCCGACCGAAGAGATGCTTAAGTCCGATCATGGATAAAGCCGCCCCAGAACTTGTCCATATAAGCGACTAACGATCACGTAAAGGCTTTGACACCTCAGGCAGATGATCCCCGTTGAAAATCCATAAGTCACCATGTCTCTTATACTCAAGAACATCATGCCCCAAGCTTTCGGCTGCAGAGATCACATCCAAGACGACAACAAGCCCGCCATGTCTTCAGAACAAACCTTCCAGCGTCATGAGATCCAATCAGCCCGCAATACTGTAGCTGGAACTATTCTCGACAGACATAGTACTCGTGCATTTTGTACTGGTCAAGCTGTTCCCATGTCTGTTGTTGAGGATTGTTTCAGTATTGCTCAGCATGCGCCTTCATCAACGAATATCCAGCCGTGGAGAGTGACTGTCGCATCTGGTGAGCCGCTGAAGCGCTTGTCTGCTGCGCTTGTTGCTGCATTTGAGAATAAAGAGGAGCTCAAGATTGATGCTATTCCTGAGTCGTATAATCACTATCGCTCGGAACTGGGACATCACGTCTATGGACCAAATGGATACAACATTGCTCGCGGAGATACAGAGGCAATGACAAAAACTCTCATCGACAACTTTAACTTCTACAACGCGCCAGTCGTCGCTGTTATTTCCATTGATAAAGACCTTAAAAAGGGCGATGTTCTGTCTGTGGGTATTTATCTGCAGACACTTCTTTTACTGTTGACGGAGAAGGGATTGAGCACGCAAGTTTCTGCTGCGCCAACTGGATACCCGGACATCATCGAGAGGGAGCTGGGTATTGATGAGAACTTGGATATTCTTTGCACGGTTGGGATTGGGTTTGAGAATAAGTCACAGCATATTAATTCGCTGAAAATGCCAAGGGATGACTGGAAGCAGAGTGTCAGATTTGTGATGGAATAGCGGAGTCCTGTCGTGTTGGGTTAGTGGTGTTATGCTTCTTTCTTAGCGCTTTTAGCAGTAAATGGCCTGGGCTGTTTGGTTCCATTCTGGCGCTTCCCCAAGTGACTGGCCCCTATTTGTTGTTTGTAAAGACCTCGTTTTTCTGATACATTCGTTCTGTGAGTCCTTCCGAAAATTGAAGTAGACAAATCGTCTCGCTCTTGATGCTGATCTCCTTAATTCAAGGCAAAAAGACTTGGCATTGACCGGAGTGTTGACATAAACGTCTCTAGTGCTTACGTCAGAAACATTTGGTGTTTTGACGATGATCATAGCCTCAGAGAGCGAGGCACATAACAGCCCCGCATCTTCACATGCAGCAGGAGACAAACTTGGCTTTGCAGGTTACTCAGAAGGTTCAAGATGGACAACTCGTGTGAGATCCCTCAAGGGAAGGAGATTTCCAGCGGCCAAGTCAACGATGACCTGCCGACTGTTGAGGCACTAAAGGTCGCCGATGGAATTGAGGTCCTTGATGGCAAGGGAGAGAAGCATACCTTCAAGAGCATCTACAGCGGACCTGAATTACCCCGTCGAGTTCTTGTTGTCTTTGTTCGCCATTTCTTCTGCTGCGTAAGTTCCCTACGCATGGAATAAACCCAGCTAACACCATCAGTCATGTGTGAGCTACACCAGCTTTCTTGCCAAAAACGCAACTCCAGAAAAGCTAAAGGAGATCAACACCGAGATTGTGATAATAGGTCACGGAGATCCTAGAACAGTTGACATGTATCGCATAGACACGGGCTGCGAATTTCCCATCTACACTGATCCTTCTGAAGAGCTGTACAAGACGCTGGGCATGATTCAGACTTGGGAAGAGGGGCCTCCGAGTAAGTATATTCCGGTCTCGTCTTTTTGGAATGCGTGGTTGTCCATGAAGAATGCGTTTTGGAAGTTACTGGAGGGATATCCCGTGTGGAACTGGGGAACCACGAATCAACAGGGCGGAGAGTTCTTGTTTGTTGGGGAGGGAGAGGATAAGAAAGTGACGTGGTGTCATCGGATGAGGAATTCGAGGGATCATACGGATACTGATGATATTTTGGAGGTGTTGGGACTCAATAAGTGAGGATGAGCTGGTGATACCCAGGTGTTGAGCATGGGGTCGTTTGGCATCTTATGTAAAGGAGAGTGCATGAGAAGCCAATCATATACGACAAATTGAAAGATGAATCAGGTGCAATGTCTCTTAATAAATCTGCACGCTACTCCAAAGCCTTGTAGCATTGGTAGCTTGATGATAGAAGCGAAATTGAATGTTTGATGGGATATTCCTGCAAGGTATTTTTACGAGTATTTCGCCTTACAAAGACGATCAGTCGTGGAAGAACCGGGAATGAGACCTCATCTTTCCCTGATGGATAGGGTTGTTCACTCACAGTATTTGAGAGAATATATGTAGACATGGTTGACCAATAATCCTCGCTTCAAGCGACTGGCTCCATGTCGTATACTCGCTCTGAACAAGCTTGCTAAGCGAGGCAAAACAACTATTAACGCCGCAGAACACCGCCTCGGACAGACTCTCATTATCCGAGATCAAATAGTATTGGCTGAAATCCGGAGAATGCATCATCGGACTTAAGAAACATTGATCTCATTGGTAATAAGGCTATCGCCGAGTAAGCTCTAATGGATGAGGTGGATCCGGCGAAGATGGGGGCTGAAGATGACATTTAAATGCTGACCGACGTCTCCCAGCCATTCATCTTCGTAAAAATCTTGTTTGGATTGATACGAAGTCATGGAGTTTATTGCTGCGGGTGCATCTTGGGCGCTGGGCAAGGCACCCTCGCCGCAGAAAATTCTCGGACGTCTTGGTCTCGCATCGCTTGTCGCGCAGAATTCATGGCCAGAATTATCCTCAAAGCTCTCACCGCAAGCGTCGATCGTATTGCCCGATGACTCGTCATTCGGTGGTCTTGTTAGTAGATGGCGGGATTGGCATGGACCGCAGCCTGGAGCAGTCGTGAGAACCTTCTCCGAGAGCGACGTGCAAGAAACTGTAAGGATGATGGTTCTGAGAGGAGAATCCTGCTGACATGATGCAGATAAGATACGCGAATGAGCATGGCATTCCTTTTCTCGCCAGATCTGGTGGCCATGGAGCAACTGAAGCACTACAGCTGGCCAAGGATGTTATTGTCGTGGACCTGCGAGATCAAAACGATGTTAAGGTCTCAGGAGATGGAAAGTCTGCGAGGATAGGTGGAGGCGCGAGTGTGAAGAAAGTCGTAAATGAGCTTTGGACAGCTGGAAAGCAAACAGGCAAGTCGACCCCTACAATTTGGGGCTCAAGTGCTAATTCAACCTTTAGTCACCGGTATCTGTGAGTGCGTTGGCGTCTCAGCGCCCGTCCTTGGTGGTGGCCACGGCTGGTTGCAAGGCCAATACGGCCTCGCATCAGACCAAGTCATTTCTGCACGAGTTGTACTCCCCAACGGAGACGCAGTGACGGCTTCCGAGGACTCGAACTCTGATTTGTTCTGGGCTCTTCGTGGAGCAGGACATAATTTTGGCATTGTGACGGAATGGCAGTACCGAATCTACGACATCAACAATCCGAAGTGGTCTTATGAGATTTATATCTTCCTTGGAGATAAACTGGAGGATGTTCTGGAGTTGACGAATAAGATGATGAAGACCCAGCCGCCGCATTTGACTCACTGGATCTATATCGTCAACATTCCTGAGATTGATCCCAATAAGGTGAGTTTCTTAATTCGAGCTGAGAGGTCTAGCTGACACGGTGCAGCCAATTATTTGGTACGCTGTCATATCAGACGGCCCTGCCCAAGAAGCGCGAGACTACGCAAAACCACTACACGACCTCGGTCCTATCAACGTCGATGCCGGCGAAGCTTCAATGCCTGAGTTAGCCGCCATCACCCTTATGGGCGATGATACCGTCGGATGCGCGAAGGGCTTCACTGGTCTCCGATACCCAATTGGCCTCAAAACCTACGATCTCCTTGCCGTTCGAAAGGTCTTCAACGAAATCGCCGACATGTCGAAGCGCGTTCCCGAGTTCGCTGGTTCATTCTTTCTTCTCGAAGGGTACTCTACACACGGCGTCAAGGCAATTGATGCAAAGAAATCTGCGTTCCCTCACCGCGATGATGAGATTCTTGTCACACCTTACATTCTTTACAAACCCAACGCGACGCTCGACGGACTTGCGCAAGAGCATGGAGAGAAATTGAGGAGGCATTTGCTAGAGGCTAGTGGAGACCCCGAGCATTTACGCGCATACGTTAACTATGCTCACGGCTTCGAGTCTCTGGAAGAAATGTACGGCCACGAGCCCTGGAGGATCGAAAAGCTCAAGACCCTCAAAAAGAAGTGGGATCCCGAGAACAGGATGAGATTTTACGCACCGATCATCTAAGCAAGGCATTCTCAGCCCTAAAAGCAAGTGTCAGCCCTATGCTGAAACCCTGGCAAATCTCACACGGTCTCACCGAATGGAACAGCGGGCCTGCGAGTAAGGCGTACTACAGACCAGTACTGTACGCAGATCAATAGCCAAGACTGCAGGATAAAGAATCACAAGCTCTTGTGCATAATAATCATCGTCGAAAAGAGTAGCCAGTTCGTGAGGCATTCACGTGACGTAAGCATCCGCGTGTCTCTGACTCTGCCGCAGTGCAGGCGCTAAGCAATCTAAGCTTAAATTACCTATCAGTGGAGGTGATTCTCATCCTGATTTACATAGATTGTTTCCTCAATTTTATTCCTTAAATATCAAGAAGAAAGACTTAACCAAGATGCAGCAACAGCCTGTCCGAGCAACGTTGTCGTGCAGTTCCTGTCGACAACGAAAGTACGCCGCCTTTTCTTGGCACCGATGACGATGCTGACGAGATGCTCAGACTCAAATGTGATCGCGATGAGCCATGTAGCAATTGTGTTGCGAGAAATGTCTCGTGTCAATACGCGCCATGGCCTCGAGGTCGTGTTGCTGCTCAGAGAAGGGACAGCAGACAACATGATCTAAGTGATCGCGTGCGCCACCTTGAGCAACTCCTGGGCTCTATTGTCCAACAGCTTCCGGCTCAGCAGGGGACATCCAACGGTTCACCCAGTATTAAGAGCCCGGCGAGTACTTATGTAACAAACTCTCTGGCCACAGGATCCCACCAAGGGTCTCATCAGTCCTCTCAGGAAGGCTCTGAGGTCAAGCCTGGAAGGATGATGGCGAATCCGAATGAGACAATTTATGTTTCTAGCAGTCACTGGTCTGCTATCTGTCACGAGGTGAGTAGCTATCCAACGTAGAGAGCACTTCTGATACAAGGATACCCCAGGTTGAGCATATTCGCGAGCATCTGGACGAGAGCCACGAAGCGAGTGATTTGGGTATTGTTGATCAAGCTCAAAGTCAAGTACCGCTGCTTCTGGGACCGGGAAGACTGGCTCCGAGCCTTGAAGACATTCTTGCGGATGTTCCTCCGAAACACATCACGGATAGACTTGTGTCTCGTTATTTCACCTCGACTCAGCCGTCAATCTGTACGTCTAACTATTGATCTACAGTACTGTCACTGACGTTTCGAAGTGATCACCCATTCAGGAGAGTTTGAAGGCGAGGTAAGTTACGTTTATACCTAATCTTCTCCTCACTCATTTTCTTCTAGTACAAACGCTTCTGGAATGACCCCAACTCGGTATCTGTTCAATGGGTTGGGATGCTCTTCGGCATTCTGGCCACTGGAACATTCCTGTACATCCGATCACAGGATGAGCTACCTGGAGGAATGGGCTCGCCTCTTGAGGTCGCAGAGTCCTTCCAGCAAAGATGCACCGACTGTCTTATTCTTGCCAAGTACTCTACAGCGCCTGGTAAGTATACTCTGGAGACTCTTCTGTTCAATATCCACGGTGAATTCGTGCGCCGTCGAGACGCTCATCTCGGCGTGTGGATCCTTACCGGTATTGCTATTCGTTTGGCTATGCGGATGGGATACCATCGTGATCCAGATAACTACCCTCGGATTTCACCGTTCCACGGCGAGATGAGGCGTCGTGTATGGGGTGTTCTCCAGCAGCTTGACATCCTGACTTCTTGCCAGCTGGGCCTGCCATCGCTTATCCAGGAGTCCCAGTGCGATACCCGTCTGCCGCGCAACATAAATGATGAAGATTTTGGCCCTGAGTCCACGCAGCTTCCTCCACCAAGACCTGAGACGCAAGGTACTGGCGTTTTGTACACCCGTGTCAAAGTCAAGATGATGACCATCTTCCGAACTATTTTCAACCAGGTCTCACTTGGCAAGACAGAAGACTACAACGAGATCATGGCTCTTGATCAGAAGCTTCATCAAACGCATCAGTCCATGCCCACTTGTTACAAAATAGCCAAGCTGGAAGATTGCTTCATGGTCCCGCCGTATCTACTCATTAGGCGATACAATCTTGAACTTCTCTTCCAGAAGGCAAGATGTACACTACACCGCCATCACATGACAAAGGCATACCATGATCCCAAGTACAACTACTCGAGAACGGCTTGCGTTGACTCAGCGATGACAGTCCTTGGGCACCAGGCTAGTATCCTGAAGGAGGTTCAAGTTGGTGGGCTATTATACAATGACAGATGGTTTCTCACCTCTCTGGAGAGACATGACTTCTCGCTGGCATCTATGGTGGTCTGCGTGGAGCTTGGTATGCCGCCAGAGCAACAGAACCCAGAACTCGTGGGATATACTCGGGAGAGTATGATCGACGCACTTAAAACCTCGCAGGCATTTTGGGCAGCTATTAAGGCCGTCTCTGCTGAGGCAAAGCAGGCATATGATATGCTCACAGTGATGTTGAAAGCTGTCACGACTGGTTCGAAGGATGAGTCGATGCCGACAGCTGTAAACCAAGAAAAAGCCCCAGCTCACAATGGCAACGGCAACGGTAACGGTAAGACTGATGCTCGAAACCATGTGATTTGTAGACTGACAATGACAGGGCACATGAACGGGCAATACAATACGAGCGAAACTCCTTTCTCGACTGACTTTCAGGGCATTGAGGCCATGCTGAATAGCTCAGATGGTGTAGACTGGGTATGTTCCTCTGTAACGAGACAGTGTTCCAAGCTGACGTGTTTGTCTTTCTAGGATATGTGGGAATCACTGGTTCATATGCCCGAAGATTTCTCCCAGTATGAAATGCCAGAAGGGCTCTGAAACCAATGCGATTGTCATTTTTGTCCCATGTTTAAGAAGGCGAGTGGTGTTGCGCTTATTGCTGACAGATGACGCAGCGTGATGGTTAGCGGGGTTTGGTGTAGCCTAAATAAAATTTCTCATGCATCTCTGAGCTTCACTCGATCAATTCTCGTGCGACACTCAACATCTACTCAATCTGTGAATACCTCTCTCAAAATCTCAATAAGTCATCAATATGCCTGCTCAATTAGTCATCTTCGACTTTGACGGCACTCTTTTCGATACCCATCAAGCCATCTCTCACAGTATCAAGCTCACCTTCGACACACTCCTTCCAGCCTCAGCTCCAGCAGAGTCTGAGGTGCAGAAGTTGATCAGTTCTGGCTTGGGTCTCAAGGAAGTTCTCAAGGAACTACATCCTTCTCCCGACTCTTTTGAAGAGGGTGAATGGACGTCAACGTACCGTCGCTTCTACAATGACCAGGGACAAGAACTTGTCTCGGCATTTCCTGGGGCTAAAGAACTTTTGAAAAAGTTGCATGAAAAAGAGATTTATGTCGCCATCGTCAGCAACAAAGGTGTAGCCGCGGTTGAGACAGCACTAAAGAACAACGGCATTGACACCATCCCGCAAGACTTAATCGTCGGAGACAACACCCCTGGCGCAACGCGAAAGCCGGACACTGGAAGCTTCGAGAATGTTTTGCTCCCGGCCCTGAAAGCTCGTGGACTCTCACATGTTGACGTTTTGAAACCCTTAGTCGTTGGGGACACAGAGGCAGATGTGAAATTTGCCGCAAATATTGGAGCCAAGTCTGTTTGGTGCAGATATGGATATGGGGAAAAGAGCGCATGCGAGAGGTTGAAGCCAAATTTCACAGTGGATTCATTAGATGAGGTTGCGGGAATTGTTGAAAGGATGTGATTGATCAAGATTTCGCCGGTTGGGCGATAAATCTTCATGGAAAGTAGGAGACTTTCAAAATTGGTGGGCTGCGCGGGTTATCATATATAAGTTGTACTTAGAGTTCAGCTTATCGACCTTGAAGCCCTGAGGCGAGAGGCGAATCCTGTGCTCTCTTCATGAAAGCTTATTATGGCAGCTTGAACCATCAGATGTGTTATTTGCAGTTGAGATGTGTCGCTGAGAGCTTATTACCATCACGTAGAACTTAGATAGGTAGCTGGGATTCAACAGAACAAGGCGGATCGATGCCCAGGCTGCAAATTTCTTTAGCCATCAAGTCCAAGTAAACATCTCCAGATGCTAATCAGGGATACCTATCTCTGGTCTCATGCTCAGCTCAACTTCATTACTTATCATGTAAGTCACGTAAAAAGTGATCTACATGGTAGCCCTACGTAAACATCTTCATTCAAAGGGCAAGGTGAACAGCGATTAAAGCCCCCACCAAAGCCCAAATTTGTGCTCATATTTCCTCAAGCCATTGCCGCTTATAACGACGCGCCACACAATTTCCCCCAAACCGCTTTTTAGAGGAGTATTTGATTGATGTGAAAGCTTATAATATCTCAACGAGATATATCAAACCAATATAATAAAAAATTCCAATTAACTAAATCTTTTAAAAGGCAATATGTACGTAGACTTAAAAAAGAAAAACCCCTCAGTTTAAACGCGCAGCTTCATATCGGACTTTGGAAACTACTTTCCAGGTGCCCTTGTTCAAAGCCTGTCGTCATGGTATCGTATGTGATCCGACGAAAGTCTAGGCTATCGATCCAACTATTGACCACGAACTTGCCATGAGACCTTTGCAAATTGTACATCATTAAACTTTGAGGTGACTGACAACACTCGGAGCTTCTTTGTGCTTGCAGTAGGCCCAAGATAGACTTCCACGAAACACAGGGATACTTTCATCGCGAAATATCAAACTTAGAAGTCCGTCCCAGCTGGGTATAAAATCCAGGTCTTCCCCCCTTTATTTCTTTCCTTCTCTCATCAACAAAACATCACATTCTGACTCCAATCTCCAAGTCACTACAACAAAAATGTTCTTTACTATCATACTCTGCTTCCTCGCCGCTACTGGAACAGCCCATATAGTCCCCGAGATTCTGGGCTACCGGACTATATGGTCGGACAGCTTCGACGGAAGTGCTGGCTCTCTGCCAGATACTTCCAAATGGAACATTCAACAATGGTATAAGGAGCTGAACGGCGATTACCAGGAGTACAAGGCTTCCCCTAACAACGTCCATGTCACTGGTGATGGTTTCCTTCGTATCATCCCGAGGCGCGACCTCTCTGCTCAAAGAGGTTGGACATCCGGTCGTATCGAGAGCACGTACACCTTCACCCCGACACCTGCTACCAAGACCATTATCCAAAGTTCCATCCGTCTTGGTGATGGCAATCTTGATAAGAAGCAGGGCATCTGGCCTGCCTTTTGGCTGCTTGGTGACAGCCACCGCACTGGTGGTCCCTTCTGGCCTGAGTGTGGTGAGCTCGACATCATGGAGAACGTGAACGGCTATCTATCGACCTATGCCGCTATTCATTGTGACAAGACTCCTGGCGGTATCTGCAAAGAGAAGGAGGGTATCTCCGCGTCGGTCCATCTACCAGATGCGGGTACGGACTGGCACACTTACAAAGTTGTCATCGACCGCACCCCGAGGCGCTGGGAGGACGAGACTATAGACTTCTGGGTCGATGACCAACTCATTCAACAGGTCAAGGGTAAGAGAATCGGCAATCCGGACGTTTGGAAGTCTATTGCCCGCAACAAGATGTTCATGATTTTCAATGTCGCTGTTGGCGGTGACTGGGTAAGATGAAATTTTCTGCATGAAAGACTTGGGCTAACACTCTGTAGCCGCAACCGCCACAACTTGATACCATAGACGGCCTCGGGGCTGGTATGGAAGTCGGCTATGTTGCGCATTATGTGAAAGAAATTTCAGAAGAAGATACACGCTTCAGGATCGAACACTATTATGATAAGGATGAAGACCTTCAGGCTCTATACCCTGATCCACACCCCCCGGAAAACCCAGATAAATACTATGTCCCTCCCCCACCCGATTACCCCAAGACGCATGGCTACCCCATGGACAGCTACAACTATCCCCCTGTCCCTCAAGCCCCGCCTCCTCCTCCTCCTCCTCCTGTCGGCATGCCTCCTCCTCCTCCTGTCGGCATGCCTCCTCCTCCTCCTGTCGGCATGCCTCCTCCTCCTCCTGTCGGCAT